>NC_069503.1:592851147-593006147 GCF_027579735.1 Bombina bombina | reverse complement strand
GGTTCTTTGTGGTAGATTAATTCCAGATACCAGTGTATGCTTCTATGGCTTCATCCAACTCTTGGAGTATGTGGGGATTTGGTTCCTCCAATGGTAGTCTTTCAAACTTTGTGTGCGGAGGTGCTCGTCAACCTCTTGGAGTGTGCAGTCTTGGTATATACTTCCTCATCCACAGGTGTACCCAAGAAGACAAAAGGTCATTTATAGTGTAATACTGTTTTTATTATATAACCAAAGATAAAAGCAAGCACACATTAAACTCACATTCGATGCCCTCAAACACTGTGATGTATGTTAACAACAATGAATGTACAAATTGTCCTTATGGAGATGCACCGGGTAGTGTTCTCAATTTGTTACAAGCAATGATTTCAAATAAGCATAAGTCCGGTATGGATATCACAAAGTAATGTTAGAGTAAAAGATAAATAATGTACATAAAGTGCTAAAATCAGGTAGTCAGATACCCTATAACAATACCCTGACGCGTTTCAAAGGATGCAGATTCTCTTTCATTGAGCAGTTTTTGTGAGATAAAGTTGGCACTGAAGTTGTTAGCAATGTAAAGGCACTTTTCAATGCCGATTTTTTTCTGTCTATGGGAACTGTGTGTTCCCAGTAAATATATATGTATAAGATTTTATATATATATTCCGGTGTGTGTATGTATGTGTGTGTGTGTATATATATATATATATATATATATATATATATATATATATATATATAAACACATAAATGTATATGTATAGATTTTTTATATTTGTTGCTCATCCCTGCGCAAATTACCTCCTTTGCTGCACACGTTCTCATGCAGTGTCTGGTGGCATGAGAACGAGGCTCCCATTGAAGCCTATGGAAGCGCGCTCTCGTTCACTTTCCCATTGCACCTCACTTGTAATAACAGTGCACATTTGCGTGCACTGGTATTACTAAGTTCAGCACAAATATCACTTTCACAGAAGCAATATTTTGTGCTCAACTTGTAATCTTGCCCTTAATAATTTCAAACAAATAAAACTGTTATAGGAATTTTGCCAGCTGTAAAACGTAGACATTATTTTTTTTTTTTTTAAGTTTAGCTGTTTAGAAAGAGACTATTTCCTAAAAATATGTGACTAACTTGAAAGAGATGAATGACTTTAGTCTGTAGATTAATTATTAAGGAATACATTAAAATAACAGATAAATATGTTTACAAAGTCAGACATAAGGGACAGATTAAACGTATTAGCTTGAACATATTTCCTTTTGATAAAATATCTTGTAAATATCTTGCATAGAAAATATACTGCAGTAATTTGTTACAGCCAGAGTCTTGGAACAATGTAAAATCAAATAATTCTCTGGTACTTTAATGAGAAAGTTAACATTTTTATTTTATATAAATCTGAATTATTAAAGGGACATGAAACCCAAAATGTTTCTTTGATGATTCAGATAGAAAATACAATTTTATACATTCCAATTTACTTCTATTATCTAATTTGCTTCATTCTTTAGGAATCCTTTGGTGAAGAAATAGCAAGGCACATGGGTGAGCCGATCACACAAGGCATTTATGTGCAGTCAACAATCAGTAGCTACTGAGCCTATTTAGATATGCTTTTCAACAAAGGATATGAAGAGAATTAATCAATTTAGTTAATAGAAGAAAATTGGAAAGTTGCTTAAAATTGATGGCTCTTTCTTAATCATGAAAGAAAAAATGTGGGGTTCTATGTCCCTTCAATTTGCTATTTTAAAATACCTACTTGTAGAATACATGTACAACCTTTAGATACTGGGGACAATGTTAGAGTTGCTGTTCCGTACTCAAAGAGCTGGTGAAGGTTAACAATGTTATTAATCATTAAACAAGATGCACACTTAAAGGGACATTAAAGTAATTTTTATAGGCATCAGAAATTAAAGGGACATTAAACCCCCAAAAATTCCCTCATGTTTCAGATAGAGCATACCATTTTAAACAGCTTTCCTGTTTACTTCCACTATCTAAATTGCCTAGTTCTCTTGGTATCCTGTGTTGAAAAGCATTCATAGATAGGCTCAGAAGATGAGAGCTAGCTTCTGATTGGTGGCTGCACATATATGCCTCTTGTCATTGGTCCAGCTAGCTCTCAGTAGAGCATTGCTGTTCCTTCAACAAAGAATACTAAAAGAAGCAAGCAAAATTGATGATAGAAGTAAACTGGAAAGATGTTTAAAATGTTATGTTTTATCTGAATAATGAAAGAACATTTTTTTATTTCATGTCCCTTTTTAAATAATCTACAGCTCAGCCCAATGACTTATAATACAGGACATCTGTTTTTTGTAAACAGATTAATAATCCTAGACCAGCACTCCATAAAATCAATAGTTTATTATATTAGTTTAAATATAAGCACCTTACACGTTAGAATAAAACTCAAGACAATCACTGTTTTGTGCACAGAAGGTTAAGCTGAAATCACCAAGAGTCCTGACATATCCCCCCCCTTACAGACAATGGATGACCAAATACGTGTATCAAGGAATACATTTCAGAGAACAATGTATACACAATATATGCAAACATTTAAATACCTTCATGGAAGAGAATATATAATTATAAAATATTGCATAATAACTCACACAACTGTAGCAGATTTGGTTATGAAGTAATTCCAGTAATTAATCCGATCATACTGCGAATTTAACTCTTTAAGGGTACTAGGTTAAATTTTAAAATCCAGTATCTTTAAAATTTATGTAGCGTCAGTCTTACTGGTTATTGGCTACCTAACATAAGGCTTAACCATTTGCTGTCCTGTTAGTGCCTGGTGTCTTAGTTATGCACATTAAAGGGACACTAAACCCAAATGTTTTCTTTCATGATTCAGATAGTGCATGCAATTTTAAGCAACTTTCTTATTTACTCCTATTATCAAATTATCTTCGTTCTCTTGCTATCTTTATTTAAAAAGCAGGAATATGATGCATAGGAGCCGGCCCATTTTTGGTTGAGAACCTGGGTTATAGAGAGTTGCTTAAAATTTCATGCTCTATCTGAATCATAAAAGAAAAAAATTGGGTTCAGTGTCCCTTTAATAAACTGTTTAACAAGAGCAGAGTATGGGTTATTATGCCTCATAAAACCTGAATACTTCCTGATTCTAGTACATACTTCCCTAGTGGTGAAACCCATGTATGGTAAAAGCCAAAGATCACAAATGCTTAACTATATCACATAACTAGAATCTTGGCCTTAGAGCATCCATTAATTATATAGGAGGTAACTTCCTTATCTATTTGAAAAAAATAACAGGCTCAGCATCTAGCATAGCCACAGCAACACATATAATAATAATAATAATAATAATAATAATAATTTATTTGTATAGCGCTACAAGCTTCTGTAGGGCTGGAAAAAGAGATAGGGGTATTCAATGAAAACGATTTGTGACAAGATACAAATACATGAGACTAAACAAAACTAGTACAGAAAGAGGAGGGCCCTGCTCCATAGAGCTTACAGTCTACAGACTGAGGGTGCAGGGACGTAAGAATTGGGTGACTTGTCACATTGACTGTAGTTGCAGCAGCGAGGAGAGATTGTAATCAAAGGAGAGATTGTAATCGTCTCTAAATAGGTGGATTTTCAAAGAGTGTCTGAAGCTCTACAAGATTGGAGACAGTTTGAGCGGGGTACAGAGTTCCAGAGGACAGGAGCAGCGCGTGAGAAGTCTCGTGGAGGCGAGAGAGCGATGTAGAGATAATGAGTGGAAAGACATAGGTTAGAGGTTGATCGAAGAGAGCAGCTTGGGGAGTATTTGGAGATGAGACAGGAACTATAGTGAGGCTGTTGAGTGCTTTATAGGTTAGGGTTAATACTTTGAATTGTATTCTAGAGTGTACGGGAGCTAATGTAGAGACTGGCAGAGTGGAGTAACTGATATAGATCGGGGACGTAGGTGGATGAGTTCAGCTGAAGCATTCATGATTTATTGTGGGGAAAGGCAGTGTTTTGGGATGGCCATTTAGATGTTGATTGTAGTAGTCAATGTGTGACAAAATGGGGGAATTTGTATTTTTGTAGTTTCATGACTAAGGAAAGGTTGAATTCTGGAAATATGTAGGCACGCACGTTAGGATTTGGTAACAGCTTGAATATGTATAGTGAATGCGAGTTCAGAGTCAAGTGTGACACCATGATAGCGGACCTGCTGTAAGGTGCTGAGAATAGGGGCTCTAACTGTGAGAGAAATGTCAGGTATAGGATGTCTCAAAGAGGGAGAAATAAGAAGCAGCTCAGTTTTTAGATAGACAGTTTGTAATTAGTTTGAGTAAAGAGGGAGAGAGGAGGTAAGGTAGATTTGGGTATCATCAGCATATAGGTAGTACTGGAATCCAAAGGAGTATATATTTCCAAGGGAGTACATATAGATAGAACGCAAGGGAACCAGGCAGAGCCTTGCACTACTCCTACTGAGAGGGGCAAAGGATATGCTGTTAAAGGGATATGAAACCCAATTTTTTTCTTTCATGATTCAGATAGAGCATGCAATTTTAAGCAACTTTTTTTAATTTACTCCTATTATCAATTTTTCTTTGTTTTCTTAGTTTCTTTATTTGAAAAAGCAGGAATGTAAGCTTAGGAGCCAGCCCATTTTCGGTTCAGGGGCACAAGTTAAATAACCAGCCATTACAAGTGGCTGGTTAGCATGACTGCAAGCTTGCGGTTTCACTTTGTGCTAGAAATCATTAACCAGAGATCAGGGCTCTGATAAACCCTATAATGACCAGACCGTTTTTTAATTTACTTACCGTTAAGGACCAGGGCTGTTTTTACATTTCTGCAGTGTTTGTGTTTAGCTGTAATTTTCCTCTTACTCATTTACTGTACCCACACACATTATATACTGTTTTTCTTGCCATTAAAGGGACTTTTTAAAGATACCATTATTTTCATCATATCATATAATTTACTATATTTTTTTTTTATAAAATATTATGAAAAAAATGAAAAAAAAAAACAACAAATTTTTCTAACTTTGACCCCCAAAATCTGTTGCGCATCTACAACCACCAAAAAAAAAAACATGCTAAATAGTTTCTAAATTTTGTCCTGAGTTTAGAAATACCCAATGTTTACTCCCTTAACCCCTTAAAGGGCTGGGCATTTCAGACAAAAAATTCCCCAAAAGACCAGAGTATTTTTAGCATTTTTTCTATCACTTCATTTAAAAAGAAATAGAGCCTTTTTATATTTACCTATCAAAACTATATATTTTTATATTAGTAGACAACTTAAAGTATTGATCTAGGCCCATTGTGGTATATTTCATTCCAGCATTTCACCGCCAAATGCGATCAAATAAAAAAAATCATTAACTTTTTCACAAACTTTAGGTTTCTCATTGAAATTATTTACAAACAGCTTGTGCAATCATGGCACACATTGTTATAAATCCTTCTCTGGGATCCCCTTTGTTCAGAAATAGCAGACTTATATGGCTTTGGCATTGTTTTTTGGTAATTAGAAGGACGCTAATTGCAGCTGCGCACCACACTTGTATTATGGCCAGCAGTGAAGGCATTAATTAGGTAGCTTGTAAGGTTAATTTTAGCTTTAGTGTATAGATTACCCTCCCACCTGACATATCCCACCCCCTGATCCCTCCGTGATCCCTCTCAAACAGCTGTCTTCCCTTCCCTGTCCCCCCCAATGGTCCCCCCCATCTTAAGTACTGGCAGAAAGTCTGCTAGCAGGAAAATACGTTGTTTTTTTTGGGGGGGGGGTTGTTTTCTTTTTATATAATTTTTAAAAATATATATTTTCAGCAGTGTAGGATCTCCCTCTACCTATTAGCCGCCATCTTAGGTACGGGCAACTGTCTGCCAGTACTCATTTTGCTATAATTTTTTTCTGTTGTGTAGCTGCCCACCCTAATTTACCCCTCCATCTCTCAGATCGCTTTCCCACTCCTTTCCATCATAGGAGCCCCCCTCTCCCTCATCCCCCCTCACTGCCACTCTGTTTTTTCTGTAGCGTAGCAGTCCCACCTGCTCCCGCCCCCCCTCCTGTGATGGGCCGTTTACTCACCTCCCTCCTAACCCTCCCACGCCACCAACGATCAGCACCATCCCTGGCTGATGCAGAGAGGGTCACAGAGTGGCCCTCTCTGCATCAGTTTCTGACTGGCAGGTATTGCACGATGCCTCAATATAGAGGTATTGCTGCAATACCCTTAGAGCGACTGGAAGTGATCGCTTCCAATGCTCCTTTTCACTGAGGATGTGCTAGGTACGTCCACCATTGTTAAGGGCCATTTTTTTGTAGGCCATACCTAGCACGTCCTCGGTCGTTAAAGGGATAATGAAAAAAGTTGCCCCAATTGCCCCCAAAATAAAGAGGACAACAGAGTGTCTTAAATAAACATATGAAAATCTTTAAGGGGTTAAAGTAAGGGGATGTGGGGTGTTCGAAAAAAAACTAAACGGCACTAAAAGTGCCTTTACATGGAGGTCAATGGGGGACTGTGTTTTCACTATAAATATATATGTATATGCTTATATGCATATTTATTTATGTGTTAATATGTGTATATACACATATAAACACACACACACACACATCCATATATATTTATTTATTGCTGTGCGATTTGCCCCCTGCGCTACACTAGGTGGTTTGCCGTGTCTATTGGCATGAGAGCGAGACTCCCATTGAAGCCTATGGAAGTGCACTATCGTGAGTGCAGAGCTTACGGGCGTTGGGCATTGTGCCGCACTTGTAATACCAGCGCACATTTCCGTGCACTGGTATTACTGAGTGCAGCGCAAATATATTGCGCTCCACTCGTAATCTTGCCCAAAATGTGTATGAAAGTAAATTTAAGAGTAAAAATGTGTTATTAACTTCATAGATTAAGGCCTCTCACTAAACCAATGCATAGAAAATGGCAAACTTTTTGTTTACAAAAGTGTGAAAATAGATAACTTGCCAACAGTCCTGAAAATTGCAGGACTATAAGGAATAAATGGACATTTCTGATTTTGAAAAACTTCTCATTTAAATGTATACATTTTGGCAGAGATCCCTGTGCATTATAACACAAAAGCTGCATTTTGAATTGTGAAAGCCCTCTACTATTAAAATACCATTATGTACCAAACATTTCCACACTAAAGATGGCTGTCGAGTGTTTATCAAACATGTACCAAACAGTTACCAGCTTTTCCGTTATGATTCTTAAAAGTGGTAGAAAAGTACAATTGACAGGTCTTACCCAAAGGTATTTTTTCATCCAACATCCCATTACAACAATGTCCCCCAAAATGTCTCCTGTTTTTTGGGCATACTAATGTCGGGAAATATGTAATAATATTTTGTAGAATAGATGGATATAGAAGGCTCCATTTCTTTCATGTAATTGGCAAGAGTCCATGAGCTAGTGACGTATGGGATATACAATCCTACCAGGAGGGGCAAAGCTTACCAAACCTCAAAATGCCTATAAATACACCCCCACCACACCCACAATTCAGTTTTACAAACTTTGCCTCCTATGGAGGTGGTGAAGTAAGTTTGTGCTAGATTTCTACATTGATATGCGCTTCTCAGCTTTTTTTTAAGCCCGGTTCCTCTCAGAGTGCAGTGAATGACAGAGGGATGTGAAGGGAGTATTAACTATTGAATACAATGGTCATCCTAACGGGGATCTATTTCATAGGTTCTCTGTTATCGGTCGTAGAGATTCATCTCCTACCTCCCTTTTCAGATCAACGATATACTGTTATATACCATTACCTCTGCTGTATGTTTCCTTTTTTTAAGACACTCTCAGCTATGGTTTGGCACTTTATATGTAAAGTTCTAAATATATGTTTGTACTTATATTTGCCATGATTCAGGTTATCAGTATATTTCATTTTTGCAGACTGTCAGTTTCATTTCTGGGAAATGCATATATATATATATATATATATATATATAAAAAAAAATTCTTACCTGAAATTTTCAAAATTGACTCTCTTTTCTAAATTGCGGGCTGTTAGGCTTGTGGGAGCGCAAAATGCTATAATTTATTGCGTCATTCTTGGCGCGAGTCTTTTTTGGCGCGAGAATTACATTTGTAGACGTAATTTCGTCATTTCCGGCGTCTTAGTTGGTGCCGAGAGTTTTCACGTGGTTGCGTCATCTATGACGCTCGTGTTCGTTGCAGATGTTTTTGGCACCAAAAAATATTTTGTCAGTTGTGGGCGTCATACTTGGCGCCAAACTTTTGAAATTATTTAAGACTTTGGTTCTTTTTGCTTCTGGTTTCCAGAGGCTTATTTTGTTTGCATTTCTTTCCCATTCCTGAAACTGTCATACAAGGAAATTGATAATTTTGCTTTATATGTTATTTTTTCTCTTACATATTGCAAGATGTCTCAATCTGACCCTGTCCCAGAATCTACTACTGGAATCCTGCTGCCTGATGTCGGTTCTACCAAAGCTAAGTGCATTTGTTGTAAACTTGTGGTAACTGTTCCTCCGGCTGTAGTTTGTGATAGTTGTCATGACAAACTTTTACATGCAGACAATATTTCCATTAGTAGTAATCCATTACCTGTTGCTGTTCCTTCAACATATAATGCTCAGGATATTCCTGTTAATGTGAGAGAATTTGTTTCTAATTCCATTCAGAAGGCTTTGTCTGTCATACCGCCTTCTAATAAACATAAAAGGTCTTTTTAAACTTCTCATAAGATTGATGAATTTTTAAATGACCGACAACATTCTGATTTATCTATCTCTGATGAGGATCTGTCTGGTTCAGAAGATTCTGCCTCAGATATTGACACTGACAAATCTTCATACTTATTTAAAATGGAGTATATTCATTCCTTATTAAAAGAAGTGTTGATTGAATTAGATATGGAAGAGACTAGTCCTCTTTATATTAAAACTAGTAAACATTTAAATTCGGTTTTTAAACATCATGTAGTTATTCCTGAGGTTTTTCCAGTTCCTGATGCTATGTCAGATGTGATTTCTATGGAATGGAATAGACTGGGTACTTCTTTTACTCCTTCTTCAAGGTTTAAGAAACTGTATCCTTTGCCGTCTGATAGATTGGAGTTTTGGGAAAAGATCCCTAAAGTTGATGGGGCCATCTCTACTCTTGCTAAACGTACTACTATTCCTACGGCAGATAGTACTTTTTTTAAAGATCCTTTAGATAGGAAACTTGAATCTTATCTAAGGAACGCTTATTTATGTTCAGGTCATCTTCTTAGGCCTGCTATTTCTTTGTCTGATGTTGCAGCTGCTTCAACTTTTTGGTTGGAAACCTTAGCGCAACAAGTACCAAATCATAATGTGTATAGCATTGTTAAGTTAATTCAACATGCTAATAATTTCATTTGTGATGCCATTTTTGATAGCATTAGAATTGATGTCAGATATGTCTTTAGCTATATTAGCTAGAAGAGCTTTATCGCTTAAATCTTTGAATGCTGATATGACTTCTAAATCAACGTTGCTATCTCTCTCTTTCCAAGGTAATAAATTATTTGGTTCTCAGTTGGATTCAATTATTTCAACTGTCACTGGGGGGAAGGGAGCTTTTTTGCCTCAGGATAAAAAATCTAAAGGTAAATTTAAGGCTGCTAACCGTTTTCGTTCCTTTCGACAAAATAAGGAACAGAAACTTGATCCTTCCCCTAAGGGAACAGTTTCCAATTGGAAGCCTTCTTCAGTCTGGAATAAATCCAAGCCATTTAAAAGCTCTAAATCAGCCCCCAAATCCGCATGAAGGTGCGGCCCTCATTCCAGCTCAGCTGGTAGGGGGCAGACTAATATTTTTCAAGGATGTTTGGATCAATTCAATCCAAAATCATTGGATTCAGAACATTGTTTCTCAAGGGTACAGAATAGGTTTCAAAATAAGACCGCCTGTGAGAAGTTTCTTTCTCTCACGCATTCCAGTGAACCCAGAAAAGGCTCAGGCTTTCCTGAAGTGTGTTTCAGACCTGGAGGTATCTGGGGTAATTGTGCCAGTTCCTTTTCAGGAACGGGGTCTGGGGTTTTATTCAAATCTATTCATTGTCCCAAAGAAACAGAATTCTTTCAGACCAGTTCTGGATCTAAAAAAATTGAATCGTTATGTAAGAATACCAACATTCAAAATGGTGACTATAAGGACTATTATGCCTTTTGTTCAGCAAGGGCATTATATGTCCACAGTAGACTTACAGGATGCATATCTTCATATTCCGATTCATCCAGATCACTATCAGTTCCTGATATTCTCTTTTCTAGACAAGCATTACCAATTTGTTGATCTTCCTTTTGGCCTAGCGACAGCTCCAAGGATCTTTTCAAAGGTTCTCGGTGCCCTACTCTCTGTAATCAGAGAGCGGGGTTTTGCTGTGTTTCCTTATTTGGACGATATCTTGGTACTTGCTCAGTCTTTACGTTCTGCAGAATCTCACACGAATCAACTAGTGTTGTTTCTTCAAAAACATGGTTGGAGGATCAATTTACCAAAACGTTCTTTGATTCCTCAGACAAGGGTAACCTTTTTAGGTTTCCAAATAGATTCAGTATCCATGACTTTGTCTCTAACAGACAAGAGACGTCTGAAATTGGTTGCAGCTTGTCGGAACCTTCAGTTTCAATCTTTCCCTTCAGTAGCTATGTGCATGGAGGTTTTAGGTCTCATGACTGCTGCATCGGATGCGATCCCCTTTGCTCATTTTCACATGAGACCTCTTCAGCTTTGTATGTTGATTCAATGGTGCAGGGATTATACAAAGATATCACAATTAATATCCTTAAATCCCAATGTTCGACTATCTCTGACTTGGTGGTTAGATCACCATCGTTTAGTTCAAGGGGCCTCTTTTGTTCGTCCAACCTGGACTGTGATCACAACAGATGCGAGTCTTTCAGGTTGGGGAGCTGTCTGGGGATCTCTGACAGCGCAGGGGGGTTGGAAATCTCAAGAGGCGAGATTACCAATCAATATTTTGGAACGCCGTGCGATTCTCAGAGCTCTTCAGTTTTGGCCTCTTCTGAAGAGAGAACCGTTTATTTGTTTTCAGACAGACAATGTCACAACCGTGGCATATGTCAATCATTAGGGTGGGACTCACAGTCCTCAAACTATGAAAGAACTATCTTGGATACTTGCTTGGACGGAATCCAGCTCCTGTCTAATTTCTGCAGTCCATATCCCAGGTATAGACAATTGGGAAGCGGATTATCTCAGTCGCCAGACTTTACATCCGGGAGAGTGGTCTCTCCACCCAGATGTGTTTTTTCAGATTGTTCAGATGTGGGGGCTTCCAGAAATAGATCTGATGGCTTCTCATCTAAACAGGAAACTTCCCAGGTATCTGTCCAGGTCCAGGGATCCTCAGGCGGAAGCAGTGGATGCGCTGACACTTCCTTGGAGTTATAAACCTGCTTATATCTTTCCGCCTCTAGTTCTTCTTCCAAGAGTGATTCTAAAATCATAATGGAGTGTTCGTTTGTACTGCTGGTGACTCCAGCATGGCCACACAGGTTTTGGTATGCGGATCTTGTTCGGATGTCCAGTTGCCAATCTTGGCCACTTCTGTTAAGGCCAGACCTTCTATCTCAAGGCCAGTGTTTCCATCAGGATCTCAAATCATTAAATTTGAAAGTATGGAGATTGAACGCTTAGTGCTTAGTCATATAGGTTTCTCTGACTCAGTAATTAATACTATGTTGCAGGCTCGTAAATCTGTGTCTAGAAAGATTTTTTATCGAGTTTGGAAGACTTACATTTCATGGTGTTCTTCTCATAAATTCTCTTGGCATTGTTTTAGAATTCCTAGAATTTTACAGTTTCTTCAGGATGGTTTAGATAAGGGTTTGTCTGCAAGTTCCTTGAAAGGACAAATCTCTGCTCTTTCTGTTATGTTTCACAGAAAAATTGCTAATCTTCCTGATATTCATTGTTTTGTTCAGGCTTTGGTTCGTATCAAGCCTGTTATTAAATGAATCTCTCCTCCTTGGAGTCTTAATTTGGTTTTGAAGGCTTTACAGGCTCCTCCGTTTGAGTCTATGCATTCTCTGGACATTAAATTACTTTCTTGGAAAGTATTGTTCCTTTTGGCCATCTCTTCTGCTAGAAGAGTTTCTGAATTATCTGCTCTTTCTTGTGAGTCTCCTTTTCTGTTTTTTCATCAGGATAAGGTGGTTTTGCGGACTTCTTTTACATTTTTACCTAAAGTTGTAAATTCCAACAATATTAGTAGAGAAATTGTTGAAATTGTATCCTAATCCTAAGAATTCTCTGTAGAGATCTTTACATTCTTTGGATGTGGTAAGAGCTTTGAAATATTATGTTGAAGCTACTAAAGATTTCAGAAAGACTTTGTCTATTTGTTATCTTTTCTGGTTCTAGGAAAGGTCAGAAGGCTTCTGCTATTTATTTGGCATCTTGGTTAAAGCTTTTGATTCATCATGCCTATTTGGAGTCTGGTAATTCCCCGCCTCACAGGATTACGGCTCATTCTACTAGGTCAGTTTCCACTTCCTGGGCTTTTAAGAATGAAGCTTCTGTTGATCAGATTTGCAAAGCAGCAACTTGGTCTTCTTTGCATACTTTTACGAAATTCTACCATTTTGATGTTTTCTCTTCTTCTGAAGCAGTTTTTGGTAGAAAAGTACTTCAGGCAGCTGTTTCAGTTTGATTCTTCTGCTTATAATTTCATTTTTTTTTCATTATAAAGATTAAAACTTTTGAATTGGGTTGTGGATTAACTTTACAGTGGAATTGGCTGTCTTTATTTTTATCCCTCCCTCTCTAGTGACTCTTGCGTGAAGTTCCACATCTTGGGTATTTGCTATCCCATACGTCACTAGCTCATGGACTCTTGCCAATTACATGAAAGAAAACATAATTTATGTAAGAATTTACCTGATAAATGAATTTCTTTCATATTGGCAAGAGTCCATGAGACCCACCCTTTTTATGGTGGTTATGATTTTTTTATATAAAGCACAATTATTCCAATTCCTTGTTGATGCTTTCACTCCTTTCTTATCACCCCACTTCTTGGCTATTCGTTAAACTGAATTGTGGGTGTGGTGGGGGGGGTGTATTTATAGGCATTTTGAGGTTTGGGAAACTTTGCCCCTCCTGGTAGAATTGTATATCCCATACGTCACTAACTCATGGACTCTTGCCAATATGAAAGAAATGAATTTATCAGGTAAATTCTTACATACATTATGTTGTTTATATCCTCATCTTAAAATAATTGAAAAGTAATAATTAAATTTCATGATTCAGATAGAGCATGGCATTTTAAACAACTTTCCAATTTTTTTCTATTAGCTGATTTGTTTTGTTCCCTTGGTATAATTTGTTGAAGAGTAGGCTTAAGAGCAGACATTCATTACTGAGAGGTAGGTGAATATACTGTATCTGGTGAGCCAATGAGAGTAATCATATATGTGCAGCCACCAATTACCAGCTTTCTCCCAGTACTGCATTCCTAGATAGTTTTTTCAACAAAGGAAACCAGGAAAATTAAGCAAATTTTGATAACGGAATATAGCAAAATGTTAAAAAAAAATTACAACATAAACCTTTAATTTGGCTTTACTGTCCATTTAACTGTTTCTATAGCATGTTATAGGTTAGATATCTAAACTGAATGACTAATTTCTGTTTTCACTAAAAAGTAATAATAATAATGCATTGTTTTTTCTTTGAATCTTCCAAAATTACGCACAGATAAACCAGTCAGTTAAAATGTGTTTATTTTATTCATAGGAAACGAGAAGTATGGACTTATCATTCTAAATCAACCACTGAATCCAATACGGTTAAAACATCTGTGGCACAAGTGTAAGTACTTCTATTCACTTACATTTTATTGTTTTTTCTTTTGTTATTGTTTATTTAAAGGGACAGTCAACACCATAATTTCTGTTGTTTTAAAAGATAGATAATCCCTTAATTACCAATTCCCCAGTTTTGCATAACCAACACAGTTATAATTATACACGTTTTACCTCTGTAATTACCTTGTATCTAAGCCTCAGCAGACTGCCCCCTTATTTCAGTTCTTTTGACAGACTTGCATTTTAGCCAATCAGAGCTTTCTCCATGGTAAATTCACGTGCATGAGCTCAATGTTATCTATATGAAACACGTGAACTAATGCCCTCTAGTGGTGAAAAACTATCAAAATGCATTTAGATTAGAGGCGGCCTTCAAAGTCTAAGAAATTAGCATATGAACCTCCTAGGTTTAGCTTTCAACTAAGAATACTAAGAGAACAAAGCAAAATTGGTGATAAAAGTAAATTGAAAAGTTGTTTAAAATTACACGCCCTATTTGAAACATGAAAGTTTTTTTTTGGACTTGACTGTCCCTTTAAAGACGCATATATATGGATAAGAACAGCGAAAAAACAAAGTTTTTTGACTTTGCTTCCAGATTTCACATTTTCTGACATGATTCATTTTGACCACTGCTTACCAGCAGTGTGACGTATTTGCCCCACACCAGAGGCAGGAAGTGGAAGAAATTCAACAAACATTGAAGTGTTGTTGCAAAATACTGGTGTTAGCATGGTCAAGTGCAAAAGTTTAGTTGTCAGATTTATTTTGTCCAACAGAAGTGTTCTTGTTATTTCAGTATTATTAAAAATACATGAACATACTAGATTCAACAAAACAATTACTTGTAATTATTGCAATTCTGATACAAATATTGTGCCTGTAAATTAATGTTAACACATCTGCTTTTTTAATTATTGGTTTGTTTTACTGTATATTATGTATAGAAGTATCACTAACAACTCTGAAAAAGACTAGTATTAATAACAATGGGTTGTCTAGCAACTATTTTGCTTGGCCACTTAATAACATTTGTTCCCCATAATTTGCATTGCACGAGCAAACGCTTGTGTAATTAGCCCCCTACACTTGTGCAATCAATTGCATGAGAGCAGGGCTTGTTAACCCCTTGAGCCAATTGGACTTAGGTACTACATTACACTGCACTCTGCCCAGTGTACCTACGTCCAACACTGTGGCACATGCTGCGGTTCCCGCTGTCAGATTAGACCATGGATATCAAAATAAATTCAGCAAAGCTCGAAGAAAGAGTACTTTTATAAGCACTCATTACATCTTTCTTTGTTTGACAAATTAAAACTTAACCGTTATTAAAACATTAAATAAAAAATAGTGAAGCTTAAAATCACAAATATAATCTCCTATGAATAAGGACCAATAATTTTAATGTATCAGATGGTCAATATTGATAGATAGAGTTTAAATATACCTAAGAATAATAGTAGTAAAGTCATAAGCCTATATAAACTTTCTATTGACTTAAATTATTTGTAGTCATTAGGATTCTTGTGATCAATTCTATTAGATTAAATAAATTCCCCCTTAAATATCCCTCATTCAGAAGTGGTTGAATAGAGTTACATTAAAAAATAAAAAAGAGAAGTAGTAACGCCACTGACACATTTTGCTGTCGTGGATTTTTCAAAGGGTGATCTGCCAATCTCCATGCAAGATTTATATACTTTATGTTCGGCAATAATTGGCCATTTTAGCTATCACTCAAAATTGGAGATATTTGGTTGGTCAGTGTTGATGTTCATCACGCTTGCCGTCATCTGATTGGACAATTATCAAGTAAAGCATATTATTATTATGCAATATTTCTTATTGTACTGATTATCTCCTTATTTTCTTTTTTATTACCAAATATCATACAGTACATATCTATAAGTATTGAAATATTAAGATTGACAACATGATTATATACATACAGTATGTCCAAATTCACTGTGACTGGATTGGCTAATTAACCTTTTCAATAAAATTT
Source organism: Bombina bombina (assembly GCF_027579735.1). Lineage (NCBI taxonomy): Eukaryota > Metazoa > Chordata > Amphibia > Anura > Bombinatoridae > Bombina > Bombina bombina. Next base: position 592,990,302 of record NC_069503.1, on the reverse strand, counting down.
TGCAGTCACCTAATTGTTTCATTGTAGAGTTTATCGTAGCTGTGAAAAGCTCTCTTTTTCTCTTATTCAACCTTAGTTTTGACTATTATGATGAAAATATATATGTAAGTTGTATGCATAGATAGTAATATACATCCAAACTTGTCTGTATTGTTCATCAGATAGGTTGGTTATCAAGCTGTTTCTCTTAGTTGATTGGTCAGTTATCCTGTCAGTCTGTGTATCGGTCATTAATTGAACCTTCAAATTGTAATAACCTTTTATTTATATAATATTATATATACTCGGTACTGATAACCCTTTAATTTATTGTGCAATTGTGTGCTATTCATGGAGACAGTGAATGTTGCCCTTTATTTAAGTGAGCATAAAGGAAACATTCTAAGGTAAAGGGACAGTAAATGGAAAAAATAATGTTACATTATTCTGCAAATTATCTTAGCGACAGCTTTAAAAATCAAAAGATTTGAGAGATTTTAGCCCCCAATGTTAAACTTACCTTGTTTCCTCTCCAGGCTCTTCTTTCAAAAGCGTTTCGCGGGCACATTGTCTAATCACCACACCAGAGTGGGTGCGCACTATATATTTAGTTCAATAGCGCGATCAGGTGCACCCGCAAACCGCTTTTGTAAAGAAGACCTGATCAGAAGAGCCTGGAGAGGAAACAAGGTAAGTGTAAATTTGGGGGACTAAAATCTCTTAAATCTTTTGATTTCTCCAACATAGGTGTGTCCGGTCCACGGCGTCATCCTTACTTGTGGGATATTCTCTTCCCCAACAGGAAATGGCAAAGAGCCCAGCAAAGCTGGTCACATGATCCCTCCTAGGCTCCGCCTACCCTAGTCATTCTCTTTGCCGTTGTACAGGCAACATCTCCACGGAGATGGCTTAGAGTTTTTTAGTGTTTAACTGTAGTTTTTTATTATTCAATCAAGAGTTTGTTATTTTAAAATAGTGCTGGTATGTACTATTTACTCTGAAACAGAAAAGAGATGAAGATTTCTGTTTGTATGAGGAAAATGATTTTAGCAACCGTTACTAAAATCCATGGCTGTTCCACACAGGACTGTTGAGAGGAATTAACTTCAGTTGGGGAAACAGTGAGCAGTCTTTTGCTGCTTGAGGTATGACACATTCTAACAAGACGATGTAATGCTGGAAGCTGTCATTTTCCCTATGGGATCCGGTAAGCCATTTTTATTCAAGTAAATAAGGGCTTCACAAGGGCTTATTAAGACTGTAGACATTTTCTGGGCTAAATCGATTCATATATTACACATATTTAGCCTTGAGGAATCATTTAATCTGGGTATTTTTGTTAAATAATATCGGCAGGCACTGTTTTAGACACCTTATTCTCTAGGGGCTTTCCCTAATCATAGGCAGAGCCTCATTTTCGCGCCGGTATTGCGCACTTGTTTTTGAGAAGCATGACATGCAGTCTCATGTGTGAGGAGCTCTGATACATAGAAAAGACTTTCTGAAGGCGTCATTTGGTATCGTATTCCCCTTTGGGCTTGGTTGGGTCTCAGCAAAGCAGATACCAGGGACTGTAAAGGGGTTAAAGTTAAAAACGGCTCCGGTTCCGTTATTTTAAGGGTTAAAGCTTCCAAATTTGGTGTGCAATACTTTTAAGGCTTTAAGACACTGTGGTGAAATTTTGGTGAATTTTGAACAATTCCTTCATACTTTTTCGCAATTGCAGTAATAAAGTGTGTTCAGTTTAAAATTTAAAGTGACAGTAACGGTTTTATTTTAAAACGTTTTTTGTACTTTGTTATCAAGTTTATGCCTGTTTAACATGTCTGAACTACCAGATAGACTGTGTTCTGAATGTGGGGAAGCCAAGGTTCCTTCTCATTTAAATAAATGTGATTTATGTGACACTGAAAATGATGCCCAAGATGATTCCTCAAGTGAGGGGAGTAAGCATGGTACTGCATCATTCCCTCCTTCGTCTACACGAGTCTTGCCCACTCAGGAGGCCCCTAGTACATCTAGCGCGCCAATACTCCTTACTATGCAACAATTAACGGCTGTAATGGATAATTCTATCAAAAACATTTTAGCCAAAATGCCCACTTATCAGCGTAAGCGCGACTGCTCTGTTTTAGATACTGAAGAGCATGAGGACGCTGATGATAATGGTTCTGAAATGCCCCTACACCAGTCTGAGGGGGCCAGGGAGGTTTTGTCTGAGGGAGAAATTTCAGATTCAGGGAAAATTTCTCAACAAGCTGAACCCGATGTGATTACATTTAAATTTAAGTTGGAACATCTCCGCGCTCTGCTTAAGGAGGTATTATCCACTCTGGATGATTGTGAGAATTTGATCATCCCAGAGAAACTATGTAAAATGGACAAGTTCCTAGAGGTCCCGGGGCTCCCAGAAGCTTTTCCTATACCCAAGCGGGTGGCGGACATTGTAAATAAAGAATGGGAAAGGCCCGTTATTCCTTCGTCCCTCCCCCCATATTTAAAAAATTGTTTCCTATGGTCGACCCTAGAAAGGACTTATGGCAGACTGTCCCCAAGGTCGAGGGAGCGGTTTCTACTTTAAACAAACGCACCACTATACCCATAGAAGATAGTTGTGCTTTCAAAGATCCTATGGATAAAAAATTAGAAGGTTTGCTTAAAAAGATGTTTGTTCAGCAAGGTTACCTTCTTCAGCCAATTTCATGCATTGTCCCTGTCACTACAGCCGCGTGTTTCTGGTTCGATGAGCTAGTAAAGGCGATCGATAGTGATTCTCCTCCTTATGAGGAGATTATGGACAGAATCCGTGCTCTCAAATTGGCTAATTCTTTCACCCTAGACGCCACTTTGCAATTGGCTAGGTTAGCGGCGAAGAATTCTGGGTTTGCTATTGTGGCGCGTAGAGCGCTTTGGTTGAAATCTTGGTCAGCGGATGCGTCTTCCAAGAACAAACTCCTTAACATTCCTTTCAAGGGGAAAACGCTGTTTGGCCCTGACTTGAAAGAGATTATCTCTGATATCACTGGGGGTAAGGGCCACGCCCTTCCTCAGGATAGGTCTTTCAAGGCCAAAAATAAACCTAATTTTCGTCCCTTTCGTAGAAACGGACCAGCCCCAAGTGCTACGTCCTCTAAGCAAGAGGGTAATACTTCTCAAGCCAAGCCAGCCTGGAGACCAATGCAAGGCTGGAACAAGGGAAAGCAGGCCAAGAAACCTGCCACTGCTACCAAGACAGCATGAAATGTTGGCCCCCGATCCGGGACCGGATCTGGTGGGGGGCAGACTCTCTCTCTTCGCTCAGGCTTGGGCAAGAGATGTTCTGGATCCTTGGGCACTAGAAATAGTCTCCCAAGGTTATCTTCTGGAATTCAAGGGGCTTCCCCCAAGGGGGAGGTTCCACAGGTCTCAATTGTCTTCAGACCACATAAAGAGACAGGCATTCTTACATTGTGTAGAAGACCTGTTGAAAATGGGAGTGATTCATCCTGTTCCATTAGGAGAACAAGGGATGGGGTTCTACTCCAATCTGTTCATAGTTCCCAAAAAAGAGGGAACGTTCAGACCAATCTTAGATCTCAAGATCTTAAACAAGTTTCTCACGGTTCCATCGTTCAAAATGGAAACCATTCGAACAATTCTTCCTTCCATCCAGGAAGGTCAATTCATGACCACGGTGGATTTAAAGGATGCGTATCTACATATTCCTATCCACAAGGAACATCATCGGTTCCTAAGGTTCGCATTCCTGGACAAGCATTACCAGTTCGTGGCGCTTCCTTTCGGATTAGCCACTGCTCCAAGGATTTTCACAAAGGTACTAGGGTCCCTTCTAGCGGTGCTAAGACCAAGGGGCATTGCAGTAGTACCTTACTTGGACGACATTCTGATTCAAACGTCGTCCCTTCCTCAAGCAAAGGCTCACACGGACATAGTCCTGGCCTTTCTCAGATCTCACGGATGGAAAGTGAACGTGGAAAAGAGTTCTCTATCTCCGTCGACAAGGGTTCCCTTCTTGGGAACAATAATAGACTCCTTAGAAATGAGGATTTTTCTGACAGAGGCCAGAAAAACAAAACTTCTAAACTCTTGTCAAACACTTCATTCCGTTCCTCTTCCTTCCATAGCGCAGTGCATGGAAGTAATAGGTTTGATGGTAGTGGCAATGGACATAGTTCCTTTTGCGCGCATTCATCTAAGACCATTACAACTGTGCATGCTCAGTCAGTGGAATGGGGACTATACAGACTTGTCTCCGAAGATACAAGTAAATCAGAGGACCAGAGACTCACTCCGTTGGTGGCTGTCCCTGGACAACCTGTCACAAGGGATGACCTTCCGCAGACCAGAGTGGGTCATTGTCACGACCGACGCCAGTCTGATGGGCTGGGGTGCGGTCTGGGGATCCCTGAAAGCTCAGGGTCTTTGGTCTCGGGAAGAATCTCTTCTACCGATAAATATTCTGGAACTGAGAGCGATATTCAATGCTCTCAAGGCTTGGCCTCAGCTAGCAAAGGCCAAGTTCATACGGTTTCAATCAGACAACATGACGACTGTTGCGTACATCAACCATCAGGGGGGAACAAGGAGTTCCCTGGCGATGGAAGAAGTGACCAAAATCATTCAATGGGCGGAGACTCACTCCTGCCACCTGTCTGCAATCCACATCCCAGGAGTGGAAAATTGGGAAGCGGATTTTCTGAGTCGTCAGACATTACATCCGGGGGAGTGGGAACTCCATCCGGAAATCTTTGCCCAAATTACTCAACTGTGGGGCATTCCAGACATGGATCTGATGGCCTCTCGGCAGAACTTCAAGGTTCCTTGCTACGGGTCCAGATCCAGGGATCCCAAGGCGACTCTAGTAGATGCACTAGTAGCACCTTGGACCTTCAAACTAGCTTATGTATTCCCGCCGTTTCCTCTCATCCCCAGGCTGGTAGCCAGGATCAATCAGGAGAGGGCATCGGTGATCTTGATAGCTCCTGCGTGGCCACGCAGGACTTGGTATGCAGATCTGGTGAATATGTCATCGGCTCCACCATGGAAGCTACCTTTGAGACGAGACCTTCTTGTTCAAGGTCCGTTCGAACATCCGAATCTGGTCTCACTCCAACTGACTGCTTGGAGATTGAACGCTTGATCTTATCAAAACGAGGGTTCTCAGATTCTGTTATTGATACTCTTGTTCAGGCCAGAAAGCCTGTAACTAGAAAAATTTACCACAAAATATGGAAAAAATATATCTGTTGGTGTGAATCTAAAGGATTCCCTTGGGACAAGGTAAAAATTCCTAAGATTCTATCCTTTCTTCAAGAAGGATTGGAGAAAGGATTATCTGCAAGTTCCTTGAAGGGACAGATTTCTGCCTTGTCTGTGTTACTTCACAAAAAGCTGGCAGCTGTGCCAGATGTTCAAGCCTTTGTTCAGGCTCTGGTTAGAATCAAGCCTGTTTACAAACCTTTGACTCCTCCTTGGAGTCTCAACTTAGTTCTTTCAGTTCTTCAGGGGGTTCCGTTTGAACCCTTACATTCCGTTGATATTAAGTTATTATCTTGGAAAGTTTTGTTTTTGGTTGCAATTTCTTCTGCTAGAAGAGTTTCAGAATTATCTGCTCTGCAGTGTTCTCCTCCTTATCTGGTGTTCCATGCAGATAAGGTGGTTTTGCGTACTAAACCTGGTTTTCTTCCGAAAGTTGTTTCTAACAAAAACATTAACCAGGAGATAGTCGTGCCTTCTTTGTGTCCGAAACCAGTTTCGAAGAAGGAACGTTTGTTGCACAATTTGGATGTTGTTCGCGCTCTAAAATTCTATTTAGATGCTACAAAGGATTTTAGACAAACATCTTCCTTGTTTGTTGTTTATTCTGGTAAAAGGAGAGGTCAAAAAGCAACTTCTACCTCTCTCTCTTTTTGGATTAAAAGCATCATCAGATTGGCTTACGAGACTGCCGGACGGCAGCCTCCTGAAAGAATCACAGCTCATTCCACTAGGGCTGTGGCTTCCACATGGGCCTTCAAGAACGAGGCTTCTGTTGATCAGATATGTAGGGCAGCGACTTGGTCTTCACTGCACACTTTTACCAAATTTTACAAGTTTGATACTTTTGCTTCTTCTGAGGCTATTTTTGGGAGAAAGGTTTTGCAAGCCGTGGTGCCTTCCATTTAGGTGACCTGATTTGCTCCCTCCCTTCATCCGTGTCCTAAAGCTTTGGTATTGGTTCCCACAAGTAAGGATGACGCCGTGGACCGGACACACCTATGTTGGAGAAAACAGAATTTATGTTTACCTGATAAATTACTTTCTCCAACGGTGTGTCCGGTCCACGGCCCGCCCTGGTTTTTTAATCAGGTCTGATATTTTATTTTCTTTAACTACAGTCACCACGGTATCATATGGTTTCTCCTATGCAAATATTCCTCCTTAACGTCGGTCGAATGACTGGGGTAGGCGGAGCCTAGGAGGGATCATGTGACCAGCTTTGCTGGGCTCTTTGCCATTTCCTGTTGGGGAAGAGAATATCCCACAAGTAAGGATGACGCCGTGGACCGGACACACCGTTGGAGAAAGTAATTTATCAGGTAAACATAAATTCTGTTTTTTAAAGCGGTTGCTTAGTTTACTTGGTTTACTTTAATAAAGTAACTAAGTTGCAAATTTGTTACATACTAATTGATACATGAAGTGATTGAAAATTGTGAGTGATAATATCTAAATACCTAAATATCATATAACATAAATCTAAATATTATGAAGGTGATGTGAAGCAATATATAAAAAAAATATGTGAGATAAAATTAAAGTGCAATGTATTGAATAAAGTGATATAAGAGGTTGTTATCAAATTAGTAGAATTTACGCTGACAGCTTGGGTTCTAATAATCTGTACATTCCCAGATATTTTAATGGGTATGAAGCTTTTTGTCTTTTTTTTTCAAAAAGTGATTTCGAACCAATCTGTCTCTGTGATTACTGGATCTTCTGTAGCAGACACATACCCTATCCCCCGGGATTTTTCCCAAATCGGGATCAGCTTGGTTCGAAGTCACTTTGAAAAAAAAAAAAGATACAAAGTTTCATACCCAGGAACATATCTATGCAGAACATGTGGAATACATTATGTAAGAATGACGACACGCCCTATGAAGAAAAGATAAGGTGAACATATGAGACACATAAAAAATGCAGAAAGAGATTTACAACAGGGAAAGAAAATCGCCTATGTGGTGAGACATTTTCTGCAAATACATAAAGCTAATACAAAGGATCTCTCATGCTTTGGATTCGAAAAAATCTCCCTAGGAATTAGAGGAGGAGATCTGGAAAATTCTTTGTTACATGCAGAGTACAAATGGATTAATTTATAAAACGGTAAATCCCAAGGGATTAAATGAGAATAATAACTTCTATGCATTTCTTGCTGAGTAGACAATATATTGAATCTTGGTTGCCAAAAACCCACAGGATTGTACAGAGCATTAGAACCCAAGCAGTCAGTGATATTTAGATTAAAATCTACTAATTTAATAACAACCCTTTATATTACTTTATTCAATACATTGCATCATTTTTTTTATATTGTTTCACATCACCTTCATAATATTTAGATTTATGTAATATGATATTTAGGTATTTAGATATAATCACTCACAATTTTCAGTCACACAGAATCACTTCATGTATCATGTATCAATTATTATGTAACAATTTTGCAAGTGAATCGTTCCTTTATTACCTACAGTTATTAACTTACAATGTTTCCCTCATGTTCACTTAAAGGGATACTGAACCCAAAATGTTTCTTTCATGATTCAGATAGAGCATGCAATTTTAAGCAACTTTCTAATTTACTCCTAATTATTTTTATTCGTTTTCTTGCTATCTTTTTTTGAAAAATAAGGTATCTAAGATAAGGAGCCATCCAGTTTTTGGTTTAGAATACTGGACAACACTTGTTTATTGGTGTGTGAATTTATCCACCAAACAGCAACTCAGGTAGTTCACCAAAAATGGGCCGGCTTCTGAACTTGCATTCTTGCTTTTCAAATAAAGATACCAAGAGAATGAGAAAAAAATGATAATAGAAGTAAATTAGAAAGATGCTTAAAATTGCATGTTTTGTCTGAATCGCAAAAGAAATTTTTTTGGGTTCAGTGTCCCTTTAAATAAAAGAAACATTCACTCTCTCCATGAATAGCACACAATTGCACAATAAATTACATGGTTATCAGTATAGAGTATATATAATATAAAGAGAGGTTATTACAATTTGAAGGTTCAATGAGCGATATGCAGACTGACAGGATAACTGACCAATCAAATGTGAGAAACAGCTTAATAACCAACCTATATGATGAACAATACAGACAGTTTTGGATGCATATAACTATCTATGCAAGCAACTTACGAATATATATTTTAATTGTAATTGGCAAAACTAAGGTTTAATAAGAGAAAAAGAGAGATTTTCACAACTATGATAAACTCTGCAATAAATTAGGTGACTGATTTTATTGAAAAGGTTGATTAGCCAATCCAGTCACAGTGAATTCGGACATCTATAATCACGTTAGAAATCTTAATATTTCAATACTTTTAGATATGTACTGTATGATAACAATCAATACAATAGGAAATATTGAATAATTATAATAACATGTTTTACTCAATAATTGTCCAATCAGATGACGGCACGCGTGATTGACATTAACACTGACCAACCAAATCTCCACAATTTTGATTGTTAGCATGATGTATATAAATTTCACGAGGAGCTTGGCAGATCACCCTTTGAAAAAGCCACGATGGTGAAACGTGTCAGTAGCGTTCGTGCTTCTATTTTTAATTTTCAAATGTAACTCTATTTAGCCACTTCTAAATGAGGGTTATTTAAGGGGGAATATATTTAATCTCATAGAATTGATCACAAGAATCCTAATGAATACAAATAATTTAAGTTAATAGAAAGCTTATATAGGCTTATGGCTTTACTACTGCTTTTCTAAAATATATTTAAACTCCATCAAAATTGACCGTCTGATACAATAAACATATTGGTCCTCATTCATAGAGATTACATTTGTGATTTTAAGCTTCTTTTTTTTATTTAATGTTTTAATAAAGGTCAAGTTTTTTTACTCTTTCTTCAGTTTTTTGCTGAGTTTACTTTGATGTCAATTTTAAGTACAAGCACCTAACCCCACAAGCACTTTAATATAAATAAATATATATTATATTTTAATGAGGGAATTGTCAAACTAAAGTAGTGCCATTGGTATGATAGTTCAAGCTTAGACGTGACTTAGGGGCAGAAGGCATCTTTCGTTATATAGTAAGGGAGCGCTGATCGTGCCCATTTACTATATGAGGCCAGATCAACTTTCGATACAGACAGTGACACAAGCAGTGTCACACCATCTATATCGATAATGCGGTGGAGGGGTGGCAGTTAATGGAGATGGGGGGGTGATAGCTTGGTCCCTACACTACAGAAAATAAACAGTAATTTTCAGGGGGGAAATGGGGAGAGTGAGAGGAGTCACTACATTACAGAAAAAATAAAACGTATAAAATGTTGCTGGCAGCAAGACTGTAAGAGATCAGGCGGTGGGAGGTGTCAGATGGGAATGCTAATCCCTACACAGCAGTAAAAATTAACCTTAAAAGCTAACTGATAAACTCCTTCACTGCCTGGAATTTCAAAAGTGTGGTGCGCTGATGCAATTAGCGGCCTTCTAATAGCCAAAAACTGATGACAAATGCCATGCATATCTGCTGTTTCTGAACAAAAGGGACCCCAGAGAAGCTTTTATAACCATTTGTCTTATAACTGCAATAGTTGTGTGTAAATCATTTCAGTGAGAAACCCAAAGTTTGCGAAAAAGTTAACAATTTTTTTTATATGATTGTATTTGGTGGCGAATAGCAAATATACCAAAATGGGCCTACCGCAATACCTTGGCTTGTCTTCTTTAAAAATATGTATAGTTTTCATTGGTAAATTTAAGAAAAGGCTTTTATGTCTCTTTTAACGGATTTAGGCAAATTTTGGTCTGAAATTCCCAGTAGTCCAGGCGTTAAAATCCCCCCCCCCCCCCCTCCGTGGTCAAATGAGTTTGGGGTGATTTTCATCTGCCAACTCTAAGGTGGTTTAGAAAACGGCTGTTTTTACAGGCTAAAGTAAGCAAGTCTGCAACCGATAAGGGCAATTGCCTCATAATAAATAAACCCCTACTGGGATGATGATCAGAACTGCACTGGATAGAATGTGAAAAAACACGCAGATACTCGCAGGAGCTGCCTTCAGGTAATTTCTCACTAAAAAAAGGGGATATCCCTGCAAGCTACAAAATGCCTCCCTTTGGAAGTAATGATACTTGCTGCAAAGGTGAGAACAAACTTAGCAGGAAGCAGGGGGCACACTTTTGCAGCCATTACAAATCAGTTTACTTTGCTTTCAGTGTATATTATCTTACAGTCACCTCTGTTCTTGTATGCATATATTTTTATGAGGGTAAGTTTGAATATTTTCACACAATCTCACCACCTATTAGTTTGTGAGAAAAAAAAAACATGACTGCTGGGGGGGGGGGGGTTAGAGAATATACCAGACATGGCGGAGAAATTTGAGCAATTCCAATGTAACATCCCTGTTCAGCCCACTGGCAGACATGGGGAACTCATTTTACAATACTCTTTTTGTATTTTACATTATAAAACCTTTAATAGTTTTTTTTTTCTGCGTAATTTCGATACTATTTTTTTTTTTTTTTAATCAAAGCTTTTTATGAAGGTATTTAGCAATACAATAATCAAAAAAACACCACCTGATTATCATCTACACATCATGTTAATTGGTTTTTGTAAAAATTAAAAGAAGATTAGATAGAACATATAAGAGTAGCCTCAAAATTAACATAGCACATTACAGGAATATTATTATTATTATCATTTATTTGTATAGTGCCGCCAAATTCCGTAGCGCTGGGAATGACTCTTAATAACCAGGTAGTCAAGCATATACTTAAAGATCGTAATGTGTGTGAACAATTATGAAAAACTACTTTTTAGGTCAGGCCTGACCTACTATAATTCTGGTACATCATACACATGCACTATGCAGGACATGTAATGATACCTTGGGTTTTTATTTTTAGATTATTACTAAGGATGGGTGAATGTGTAAAATTTTGAATTTCGAATGTAGAATGAATGTTATTACCGAAATTCGAATTCTAAATCCGAATGTCGATAAGAACGAATATTCTTAAAAAATTCGAAAATCTAATGTTATTTACAGTTTTCGAATGTCACTTTCGAATTCGAATTTTTATAATTATATCGAATGTCCACATTCGAAATTTCGAATTTAACATTCTAATTAACAAATACTATTCAGAAGTTCAATAGTTCATGTGGTAGGGAGGGAATCTAGTAAATTGATACATAATAGATACAAATATATAATTTCAAATGTTTCCATATAGAATATTGCATAATTCGAATATTACATTTAAAGAAAGCATTAGAAATACTATTACAAACATATAAATTCGAATTTTTCGAATATAAATTCGAATTTTTCTAATTCGAATATTGCATAATTCGAATATTACATTTAAAGAAAAAGCATTAGAAATACTATTACAATCTAAATTTGAATTTTTCGAATTCGAATACACGTATTGCACAATTCGAATATTACATTTAAAGAAAAAGCATTAGAAATACTATTACAATCTAAATTCAAATTTTTTTTAAAAGAATATTTTCGAATGTAATCGTAAAATTAGAAACCGAACATTCGAAAATCGAATGTTAGAATGTTATGTAAACATTCGAAATTCGATTTGAACGAACGAATGTGTTAAAATTCGTGCCATTTTTCGAATGTTGCGAAACATTCGCCCATCCCTAATTATTACCATAGTACCTCTTTATCAGGGTAAACTGTCTAGTAGGATAATACTTTAAACTGAATTATTTAGAATAATTACCAATAGTGTGAGAGTTACAGTTCTCTATTATATAACAAATAGCCTCACTTGCTAAAAGGGTGGCTCTTGAACCTGATCCTCCCATTGATCTAGAAGAGAGGAGTGAAAATGAGGAAGCTAATCGTAACAAACAGAGTACCAGGTTATTCTCGTAACATTATGATGTGAGAGTAGGTATAATGGTTAGCTGCCCAGCATATTATAAAAGTGAAATTAACTTAAAAACACCAAAACAAATATGGAGTCCCTATGCACACGTCTCAGAAAGCCTATAATGCTTGCTAAAAGACTCCAAAAAATGTAAGTTGTAGGTAAAACAAGTAAGGTGATTATGAACAAGTAACTGTCTAATCCAGGGATTTTCAACCACTGTGCCGCGGCACACTAGTGTCTGCCTTGAGAAATCGTCAGGTGTGCCACAATCGCAGAGGCAGACTGACAGGCTCATCAGGCAGACGGCATCATTTACAACATGGCATATTTACATTAATTCACAAACAATCATTATGATTGTTTGTGAATGAATGTCAATATGTCATGTATTGTAAATGAATCATTAGGTGAGCGGCCGCCCTGCTTTGAGCAGAGTAGACTCAGGATGCGGCAGTACAGTCGCGGCGCTGATGATGCTATTGACAGGCGGAAGTTGTTTCTGCTTAAACATGTTAATTTGTTCAGCTTGGTGAAGGGAGGGATTTACGGCTGACGTTGACTGGCTCTCTCCGCGGGTTCCGACTCCTGTCTACCGTCTACTACTTGCTGGGAACTCGGTGAGGTTAACAGGGTCTATTAACCCATTATGATAATGTAATTAATTTAATAAAGTGCTAGGTAGAACACGTTAACTGAATGCTATAGGTGTGCCCATGCTTTTTGGTTTGTTCTGGAGAATATAAAAAAACAAAAATCTAGATCGCAAACCAATACAATCTCACAAATATTACATAACCTTCATCTGAGCATGTATGCTTATGTTAGGTTACAACGGTTACAATATAAAAACAGATTGACCTATATTTGTAGTGCAGTCATATTGTAATTAAGTATTTTATGAATAAAGAAAAAACAAACTCAGTAAGGATAGTGATGTACCTAAAAAAAGAAAGTAAATTGTACTAAATAAATAATTTCCATGTCAACTCAACTCGGATGCACTCAACAAAGAGTTGTCCCTCTTTAAAGCTAATTAACAGAAACCCAACATCCCACCTTTTTTCAAGTAATACAAGTACCCCCAAATAATACTGGACAGCATTTTTATGTAAAAAGCACTGAATGAAAAAAGGAAAGAAGTAAGCTTTGTGACTACTGCTAGGCCGGGAACCAAGCCATGATATGCAGCTAATTACAGTAAGTACAATAAAACTTACCATGAAATTCATGCTGAAAAAAATTATTTTAAAAACCAAAACATTAAGCAGAAATGTTCTACCAAATTTGGTATCGCAGATCCACAAATATCCATTTTACATTACTTCAGAAATTTATGCGGCAAATCCACTATTCATGGGCGAAATTCTCCTAATTTAATTGTTTCCATTACTGGCCTGAACAGATGGATGAAGATTCTTCTTAGACCAATGTGCATGACAACAGAAGACAGCATGAAAGATCAAAGCTGTATAGCAGTAGGGCTGGGGTTCAAGTTTTGGAATATAACAACCTAACTTTATGAGTGAGGAAGAGGATTGCAATTTAGTACAAGAGCGGGTGAACAAACAAGGGAGATGAATGGATAGAAGGCAAGGAAATTGTGAAGAATTGTGTTAGTGCATGATATCTATACATAAAAAACGGATGTAAAAAACTCAGTCGCATCTTGTATAGTTTGTATGAGGCATGGCACGACAGCACAGTACAGTTTGTGTGTGTACAGTATATATATATATATATATATATATATATATATATATATATATATATATATATATATATATATATATATACTGTATTAGGCTACAATGCATGATTTTGTTAAGTTTGGGATGGTGGTGTGCCGCAGGATTTTTTAATGTACAAAAATGTGCCATTGCAAAAAATCTAATCTTTGTCATAGTATACACTCGCCGTATCTATGTCACCCAGGACCCAACTCATTTTTTTTTTACAGGAACAGACTTACTACTCCTGACTAATAATATATTGTCCCAGACAGATAAACATTGGTATAATCCCACTTTCGCCCTTTAGTACACAGAGCTGAAGTGATATATATGTAATTTATGTAGTTTCTCCAACCATACCCATCTCAGGTTATGAATGCCAAGTCAAAGGAATTTTGAATTTTAAGGGATAGATGAGCTGTCAGAGCCCGTAGGGAGGTAAATGTTTTGGCACCAAGCTCTCAATTATTGAAATGTGTATATATTAGGGCACTACTTAATATTCCTCTAGGGCTCTATACTAATCCTACAGTCCCACTGCTCCGGCCGCCAGCAGAATAACCTAGTCTCAGATAAACAGTCCCCGTGGTCTCCACTTACTGATTTCACTCTGATTTGGGGAAAAGCTCTGTAACTAGCTGATTCAATTTATATTCTATTAGTTATCACTAATGGGCAATCTGTTCCCAGAGGTTGTAAAGAAAAAAGTGATCTAAATCATCTAGTGTAAAGCAGCCCTCCAAGTTGAGTGTTATACGCAACCTCAAAATAACTTACTTTGTTTGGGCGTAAGGTTGTCGGGGAGCCATATACAGAGCTTAGAAGTATGAGTACACCCCACAAGTCTCAGCACAAAGTTTATCTATAGATATCTAAGTAGCACAGTTCCTTATATCTTAACATGTAATATAGTTATTTAGCAAACTTTTAATGTACCATTCTGTTTATCGCCCAAATTACGTAATACGGTGTAAAAAATTTACAATTTGTCTGACCACAACCATACAAATGATATAACTTTGTGTACATAAGAACATTGAGTTATCATACTTAATTGCGGAACACAACTGTTCGAAGTCTGTTATTGGAACACGCTGGGGTACTACAGCATGTTCAAACCCAAATGATGTATCTGCAGTAAGTCCGGGCAACTGTGCTGAGAAAAATGGGGACACAGATCAAAAAAGAGAAGCAGAGATAAAAACAAAAGTCCTCAACCAACTCGTATGCTACGACAGTTACATTCAATCTGCCTGATTTTATGCACCAAACCCGATTCAGTGAAACCAGGATGGCCTCCACCTGGATCCCAAGATAGAGCTCCTGCAGACAGTAAAATGTGAGACGACTGACAACGGTAAACAGCCCACCTCGCCAGTGCAGGAATGCGGCTACTGTGCTGCTTCATGAGACCCAGATTGCTTTGCTGCATCATACCAACCGGCCGCTTCAAGAGTACAGGTAGGAGAAAGTCAGATGGGTTCGCCCCGCTTAGGCGGACTTGCTTCTTGTGGGGATACATGGATGAGTAGAGATCCTCACTTAGAGTTATATCTGCTACTGGTTTAGCGCTATTGTCCAGTTCGGAAAAGCGTAGACCCTGTATCAGCTGCGAGAAGGGTGGATCCATATCAGGCTTGCTTGTCTCCTGCAGTGATGTATGAACCCCTCTCACATGCTCCTGCAAGTCAGACTTCCCCCATCCTGTCTGGGGAGCAAACTTGGGTTCCTCCGTGTTAGCAGGTAGGCATGTACTTCTGATCTCTGATGTAAGGAGATCCATGTGGGAATCCACTCGTTCTATTAGTTCGACAATGAGGTCTCTGATGAGACGCCATAATATTTGTAGGTTGTGCAACAGGGTCCCCTCCATTGTAGTAGAGTACTGGTGTTAGCTACTGACAATTGAATGCTGAGAGCATCAGCAAATTGGCATCGCTTTACTCGATTACATAAGTAATTGAGGGGGGGTTAGATATATGCAGTGAAGTCACGGCCTACATCCTCAACTATCCCGGTTAGGTTCCAGCTAATGCAGACATGAAGTTGAGGGTATCAGTCAGCTCCGTGACTTCTCCCCTATTGATTTTTCAAAGTTATAGAGCTTGATGTCTGGTTAGAGAGGAGATAAACAATGGATTATTATAAGGGCTTGAAGAGCTTCTCAATTATGCTGCCGATCATGGCCGCGGTCAGGACACGCCCCCAGATCATTCAATTTTTAAATAACTTTCCAATTTACTTCTATTGTCTAATTGGTATATTTTAATGAAAATCATAACTAGTTAGGCTCAGGAACTGACACACATATACTTATTTTCATTGGCTTACCAATGGGTCCAGCTAGCCCTGAGTAGTGCATTGCTGCTCCTTCAACCTAGAATACCAAGAGAATGAAGAAAAAATTAAAATAGAAGTAAATTAGAAAGCTTTTTAAAATTGTATGCTCAATCTATTTGAATCAAATGTGATTAAACAATACAATTTCTTATTAGATATTTTTTTCAATATTTCATCTATTCATTTTATACAGTTTTTAAATCACAATTTATTTATAAAGCCTGTTGTAATGTATGTATTGCCTTCACATACAAGCAGGAAACACCCCCTTGCAAGACACACTGTTCTCAAGGTAAAACATTGCCTTTAGAGAATAACAGGGCTTCATATTACTAGCAAGATTTATTAAAGCAACTCACAAGGCCATAACAATTTAGATAATTAAGTCCTGAGACATTAATGCTTTTGGTGGACAATGTTGTGCTGCTTACCTCATACTGGTTGAGATACAACTGCCTAACAGTAAGTTTTCTATCACCGAGATTACGAGTCTTGCGTTAGCCTTAAAAAGCAGCGTTGAGAGGTCCCAACGCTGCTTTTTAATGCCTGCTGGTATTACGAGTCTGGCAGGTACAGGTGTACTGCTCACTTTTTTTCCGTGACTCGAGCATACCACAAATCCCCTTACGTCAATTGCGTTTCCTATCTTTTTAATGGGATTTTCCTATCGCCGGTATTACAAGTCTTGGAGAAAGTGAGCTGTACAGCCTCTCCTGTCAAGACTCCTACCGCATTTAAAAGTTAGTAGTTGAGTTTTATGGGCTAACACCGTAACATAAAACTCTTAACTAAAGTGCTAAAAAGTACACTAACACCGATAAACTACCTATTGACCCCTAAACCGAGTCCCCCCCCCCCCACATCGCAAACAGTTAACTAAAGTTTTTAATCCCTAATCTGCCGACCGGACATCGCCGCCACTTCAATAAATATATTAACCCCTAAACTGCCTCACTCCCGCCTCGCAAACACTAGTTAAATTTTATTAACCCCTAATCTGCCGTCCCTAACATCGCCGACACCTACCTACATTTATTAACCCCTTATCTGCCGCCGCCACTATATTAAATGTATTAACCCCTAAACCTAACACCCCCCTAACTTAAATATAATTTAAATAAAACGAAATAAAATTACTACAATTAAATAAATTATTCCTATTTAAAACTAAATACTTACCTATAAAATAAATCCTAAGCTAGCTACAATATAACTAATAGTTACATTGTATCTAGCTTATGGTTTATTTTTATTTTACAGGCAACTTTGTATTTATTTTAACTAGGTACAATAGTTATTAAATAGTTATTAACTATTTAATAACTACCTAGTTAAAATAAAGACAAATGTACCTGTAAAATAAAACAAAAAAATAACTACAATTAAATTAAAGTACGAAACCCTCCCACTAAATTACAGAAAAAAATAAAATAATTTCAAGAATTTTAAACTAATTACACCTAATCTAATCCCCCTAATAAAATAACCCCCCAAAATAATAAAAATCCCTACCCTATACTAAATTACAAATAGCCCTTAAAGGGGCTTTTTGTGGGGCATTGCCCCAAAGTAATCAGCTCTTTTACCTGTAAAAAAAAAATACAATACCCCCCCAACATTAAAACCCACCGCCCACACACCCAACCCTACTCTAAAACCCACCCAATCCCCCCTTAATAAAACCTAACACTAACCCCTTGAAGATCACCCTACCTTGAGACGTCTTCACCCAGCCGGGCACAAGTGGTTCTCCAGATGGGCAGAAGTCTTCATCCAGGCGGCATCTTCTATCTTCATCCATCCGGAGCGGAGCGGGTCCATCTTCAAGCCAGCCGATGCGGAGCATCCTCTTCCGATGAATGAAGGTTCCTTTAAATGACGTCATCCAAAATGGCGTCCCTTGAATTCCGATTGGCTGATAGGATTCTATCAGCCAATCAGAATTAAGGTAGGAAAAATCCTATTGGCTGATCCAATCAGCCAATAGAATTGAGCTTGCATTCTATTGGCTGATTGGAACAGCCAATAGAATGCGAGCTCAAGTCTATTGGCTAATTGGATCAGCCAATAGGATTTTTCCTACCTTAATTCCGATTGGCTGATCAGCCAATCGGAATTCAAGGGACGCTATCTTGGATGACGTCATTTAAAGGAACCATCATTCGTCGGGAGTCGTCGGAAGAAGAGGATGCTCCACGTCGGCTGGCTTGAAGATGGATCCGCTCCGCTCCGGATGGATGAAGATAGAAGATGCCTTCTGGATGAAGACTTCTGCCCGTCTGGAGGTCCTCCTCTGCCCGGATCGGATGAAGACTTCTGCCCCTCTGGAGGACCACTTGTGCCCGGTTGGGTGAAGACGTCTCAAGGTAGGGTGATCTTCAAGGGGTTAGTGTTAGGTTTTATTAAGGGGGGATTGGGTGGGTTTTAGAGTAGGGTTGGGTGTGTGGGTGGTGGGTTTTAATGTTGTTGTTTTTTTTTTACAGGTAAAAGAGCTGATTACTTTGGGGCAATGCCCCGCAAAAAGCCCTTTTAAGGGCTATTTGTAATTTAGTATAGGGTAGGGATTTTTATTATTTTGGGGGGCTTTTTTATTTTATTAGGGGGATTAGATAAGAAAATAGCTACAATGTAACTATTAGTTATATTGAAGCTAGCTTAGGGTTTATTTTACAGGTAAGTATTTAGTTTTAAATAGGAATAATTTATTTAATTGTAGTTATTTTATTTAGATTTATTTAAATTATATTTAAGTTAGGGGGTGTGAGGGTTAGACTTTATTATAGTGGCGGCGGTAGATTAGGGGTTAATACATTTAATATAGTTGCGGCGACGTTGGGGGTTAATAACTATAATGTAGGTGTCTGCGATGTTGAGGGCAGCAGATTAGGGGTTAATAAGTATAATGTAGGTGGCGGTGGTGTCCGGAGCAGCAGATTAGGGGTTAATAATATTATGCAGGTGTCGGCGATGTTGGGCGGTGGTGTCCGGAGCTGCAGATTAGGGGTTAATAAGTGTAAGATTAGTGTTGTTTAGACTCTGGGTTCATGTTAGGGTGTTAGACATAAATTTTCTTTCTGTATAGGAATCAATGGGGCTGCTTTTTAGAGGCTAACGCCGGGTTGAAAAAAACCTGTAATACCAGAGTTGTTTGTAGGTGAGCGGTGATCTGAAACTGAGCGTTAGCACCGCACGGCCTTACCGACAAAACTTGTAATCTCGCCGTTTATGAATAATAGATAGTACATTAGTTCGCTCTGATTGGCATAAATGGGCTGAAACATAGTTCTTTTCAATTAATAGAACAATCATGGAAATCTCTAATAAATTAGAGCATTTGTTAAATCCTGGGGCTGAGGAAAGAACAATCTAGGTCTCACTATAGTACTAAAAATAGTAACGTATGCACAAGAATGCAAAAACACACACTAAGCAGTGATTACAGTACAGTAGAAAAAAGCAGAGATTAAATTTATAAATGCATTACTGGTCTTTGGGTTTCAGACAAGGTTTTAATATCATGCAACAGCGCTGATAATCATCATTCAGTGAAACACAGGCAGATGCTGTATCAAACCACCAAGCAGATTCTACAGCCCCCTTAGCAATTCTAATAATTAAACCTACAGGTTTTGCAGGTGTGTCTAGATGTTTGTTAATCATATTATTTCATTTAGCAGGCATTTTAATTAGCTAATATTGATCTTTTATGTGTGTGTATGTGTATATGTGTGTGTATATATATATATATATATATATATATATATATATATATATATATGTAGGTATGTATGTATGTGTGTGTTTGTTCTCTAAAAGAAGTTTGAATATAAAATGCTAATACGTTAACTGTTTGAATTATTTGTGCATGGATTCATTAAGAGTTTCTAATCCCTTGCAGCATTGTGTTATTGCTTTTTTATGTCCCTTTAAACTACAGTTGCAAAACTCTTCTGTGTCTGTTACTCTAGCAAATTATTATTTTGGCTATCTTTTATGGGATGTCTACTCTTTTTGCAGATTGGGTGTGTTTTTAACAAGAAACATACTTTTGCTTCCAGCCAATTTAAATTGTCGCTAATGATATTGCAGTTGTTCAAAAAAGGAAGCAGGTCAACATATCTACATATAACATATTGGCAAATCAAATTTACAGTAGATAAAGCTATCACTAAAAATATTTGCAAGAAATGTAAATTGAGAGGGTTGATTTACGCTCTGCAGCAGACACCTAAATTATCATTATTTTTGTGTTGGCCAAATGCCCAGCTGGGTTATTTTTCATTTTATTTATTAATAATTGAATTCTTAAAGCCAGGCAGCACAGGTTTGTTCCAATAAATCATTTCAGTGGAGAAGTGGCAATATTTTGATTTTGAAAAACGAAGTTCTTTACTTTCCTAAGCAAGAATTTATCATCTTAATATTTCTCGTGTGTTTGCCTTTGAACTTAATGAAGTGAGATAATTATGTTTAACTAGTTGAAACATATATGACTCCTCGTTGGTTTTTCAATTCAGTGAAATAGTTTTGGAGCCTGAATTATAAAGATTGAGAACTGTGTGTCCTCAAACCAAAAAAAAAGAAAGGAAAAGTATATTACAATGAAATTGAATTTAAAGTGACACTGAAACCAATTATTTTTCTTTCTTGATTCAGATAGAGCATGCAATTTTCTAATTTACTCCTAGTATCCATTTTTCTTTGTTCTCTTGCTATCTTTATTTGAAAAAGAAGGCATCTAAACTACGGTGCCAGCAAATTGTTTCTTCAGAACCATGGACAGCACTTGTATATTGGTGCTGTCCAATCAGCAAGGACAACCCAGTTTGTTCACCAAAAATGGGCCGGCATCTAAACTTTCTTGCTTTTCAAATAAACATACCAAGAGAATGAAGAAAATTTGATAATAGAAGTAAATTAGAAAGTTGTTTAAAATTGCATGCTCTATCTGAATCACGAAAGAAAAAAAAAAAGGGTTCAGTGTCCCTTTAAGCAGATGAACATCAAATTATTTCAAGTCCGACAAGAAACTAAGAAAATTGCCTCAACTTTGTTTAAACGGATAACTCATTAAAAGCAAGTTTTCAATTAAAACAGTGTTATGCGTTGCTCTGGTATTTTTTTGTAGAAACAATGATTATTGATGTATATAATTTAATTGATTTATATAATTTGATTGGCTACCGTAGATATTGCCCAGAAAACGGCTTCACAAAGGCCATTAATTCACTATTTTATTTATCATAAACTCACTGTTGAGTAATTTCACACCCCGGTTTTGAAGCTATAGGGCGAGATTATATATACAGCACAGACTGCAGCGTAACTGCTGAAACCTGCGTCGCCCGTAATTTCCCCTCGCA
Organism: Bombina bombina; assembly: GCF_027579735.1. Taxonomy (NCBI): domain Eukaryota; kingdom Metazoa; phylum Chordata; class Amphibia; order Anura; family Bombinatoridae; genus Bombina; species Bombina bombina. Next base: position 592,968,744 of record NC_069503.1, on the reverse strand, counting down.
CATCGGGGAATCACATATACGGCGCCGGCAGTTCATAAAGTGCCGTAAGTCAGATAAACTAGCGATGTCCAGAAATTTGCGAAAATTCACATTTCTGGAGTCGCCAGTGACTTACGGCACGTTAGAAACTGCCGGCACTTAAGAAAATAAAAACAAAGTGAAATCTCCCGTTAAATTTTAACCCGCCTCCCAAAAATAAACCTGACACGTAAAAACCCCTATATCGGCAATCCACCCACATTGCAACTAATAATAATAGTATTAACACCAAAACAGACAACCCCCCACAACGCAATATGTCTAATAAAAAATAAAACTATTAATCCCTAATTCACTATTCACCCACAATGCAATCTACCTAATAAAAGTATTAACCCCTAATCCGCCATTCACCCACATCACAATTAACCTAATAAATCTATTAACTCCAAAACCACCATTAACCCACATCGCAATTAACCTAAAAAATTGATTAACCCCTAAACAGCCATTAACCCACATCGTAATTAACCTAATTAATCTATTAACCCCTAAACCGCCATTAACCACATTGCAATTAACCTAATAAATCTATTAACCCTTTAAACTGCCGTTAACCCACATCATAATTAACCTAATTAATCTATTAACCCTTAAACCACCATTAACCCACATAGCAATTAACCTAATCTATTAACCCCTAAACTGCCAAACCCCCACAACACAATTAACATATTTAAATTACTAAGCCCCCTAACCTAACACCCCCTGAATTAACCCCAAATTGCATAAAATAATAAAATACTACTGATACTGATTTGAGCGGCCAATAGGATTTCAGTAGCTCTCATCCTATTGGCTAAATTGAATTAAAAAATTCAAATCAGCCAATAGGAATGCAAGTGACGCAATATTTAAACACGTAACTTGCATTCACTATTCCGTGTACGGCAATGATCGTATGAAGAGGATCCTCCATGCTCCATGGCTCAGCAGTAGCTGGTGTTCAGTTCCGCGGTCATTTTCGCTCCGCACCGGATTGGTCCTGAATGAAGATGGAAGATGTCGCCAGTTCCAAGAAGACTTCACCGCCACCTGGAAGAGGACCTTCTCCGCCGGACTTCAGGAACGGTGAGTACCTATTTGGGGCTTAGAGTTAGGATTTTTTTAATTTTTTTAGATTAGGGATTTTGGGCACTTGTAAAAGAGCTGAATGCCCTTTTTAAAGGGCAGTACAAGAGCTGAATGCCCTTCTAGGGGTAATGCCCATATAAATGCCCTTTATGGGCAATGGGTAGTTTAGGATTTTTTTGTGTTAGTTTTTTTTATTTTCTGAGGTTTTACTGTTAGAGGGGGGAGTATTTTTTTTTATGCAAAAGAGCTGTTTAACTTAGGTTAGTATTAGATTAGGGGGTGTTTTTTATTTTTGGAGGGCTTTTTTATTTTCATAGGGATTAGGTTTAATTTTTTTATTTTTGATAATTTGTTTTTTTCTGTAATGTTAGACTTTTTTATTTTTTGTAATTTTAAATTATTTTAATTTAATCTTAAATTGTTTTTTTTAAGTACTGTTAGGATTTTTTATTTTAATTGTAATTTAGTATTTTATTTTTTTATATTTATTTAATTTAAATAGGTTAATTGCGTTGTGGGCATTTGGCGGTTTAGGGGTTAATAGATTAATCAGGTTTATTGCGATGTTGGTTAATGGCGGTTTAGGGGTTAATAGATTTATTATGTTAATTGCGATGTGGGTTAATGGTGGATTAGGGGTTAATAGTTTGAATAGGTTAATTGCGATGTAAGTGAATGGCAGATTAGGGGTTAATAGTTTTATTAGGGTTATTGCGATGTGGGTGAATGACGGATTGGGGTTGATATACTATATTAGTTATTGCGGTGGGGGTTGGCAGTTGACAGGTAGATAGATATTGCGAATGCGTTAGGTGTCAATATTTTCAGGGAGTAACGGTACTCACATTTTAAGCACAAGGCTTGCTGCCCCTGCCTATGTGTGGCGAGGTGAAAATGGAGTAAAATTTCTCAATTTTCGCCGCATAAGTCCTTGCGCTGAATATGTGATACCGATTTGCGACGCGGTTCTGTGTTACCTTATGGGAGTAAAAATTTGCGGGCGATGGGTGAAATATACGCATTTATATGCGGCGCAGTATATATGTGATGCCAAAACCGCATAAAAACCGGCGTAGCCGGCTTTTTATCGGGCGCCACCGCATATGTAATCTTGCCCATAGTATTCTTTAATCTTATTTGCATTCCTGGTCTCTCTAGCTGTCTCCTTTTTCCAGGCCTGTTTTTCTGGCCCCTGACCTTTCTGTGTTCTGGCCTCTCAACCTGAAGCTTGTGACATCTGGCCTCTCTATAGAAAGCTTTTGATTGTGGGATCTCCGCTGCAAGCCTGCATACCTGTCCTGTCTGCAATAATGATACTTGACCTATCCACAATAAGCCTGTATTACCTGGTGTCTTGATAGCAGCCCTCTGTATTTAGGCCTCTTGGCAGCAATCCAGTGTATTTATGCCTTTCATTAATAAACCTTATTATCTTGATCTCTCAGCAGGTAGCTTGTGATTCTTAAAGGGACACTGAATCCAATTTTTTTCTTTTGTGATTCAGAAATGTTTAGCAACTTTCTAATTTACTCCTATTAGCAAATTTTCTTTATTCTCTTGGTATCTTTATTTGAAAGCAGGAATGTAAGTTTAGATGCCGGCCCATTTTTGGTTAACAACCTGGGTTGTTCTTGCCGATTGGTGGATAAATTCATCCAGCAATAAAAAGTGCTGTCCAGAGTCTGAACCAAAAAAGAAGCTTAGATGACTTATTTTTCAAATAAAGATAGCAAGTGAACAAAGAAAAAATGATAATAGAACTAAATTAGAACGTTGCTTAAAATTTCATGCTCTATCTTAATCACAAAAGAAAAAATTTGGGTTCAGTGTCCCTTTAACTGCTTGTGGTAAACCTGTCTAGTGGCAATGCAACTATTAGCCCCCGTATTTGCCCTTCCTTTCCTATCCACTGGCCTTTTAACAAGAAGTATTTTTAAAACTTTGGGCAAGTAGCCTGTTACCATTTTTAGTTATGATTTTTAAGTTACAACATCTTACATTTTAACAGCTTGTCAAATATACAAACATATATAAGAAAATAATTATGCATATTCAACAGGTTGTCCCAATGTAATAATCGGGTTTTATATCTACCCTCTGTAAATAGTTATAAATATTGTTATTCTTAGTCCAAAGTTTGACTTTTTTCAATGCTGTGTTTAAAAAAAAATATGAATGCAACAAAGTAGCTGGAATAGCAGTTGTCAAGTTTGTCAATATGTGAAATGAGCATGCATAAAAATATTATCAGTGGGAAAATAACGGTTTGAAAGAGGTTAAAATGCATTGCAAAGAGGTCAAAGCTGTTTAAAATAGAAAAGTCCTAAAATAATTTGAAAATCTGTTCAAATTGTTTTCTGATGTAATGGAATACTGTTTTTCAGTAATCTCCATGCAAAGCAGTGTGGGAGTTAGCATAGAGTGAAACCATGCAATAAGTGAGTTCCAAAACTGATTCAAATGCGTTTGAATTTTAAATGTTGAAACAGCAAAAAGCTGTGCAAAGAAATTCTGGTGCAACAGAAACGACTCCTTTTTTAGTCGAGTAATGAGCAATTATTTTTTAAAAGTGCTTTTGGTCATGCATTTGGAACACAAACTTTTATCATTCAAACTTTATCATGAAACTTTAGGCCCTAATTCCATTTCTCTGTGGTCACAGATTCATCAGAATTTATAAATAATCTAGTTTATTCAGGTAAGAGTTTAATTTGCATCTAGTTATCAACTAAATTAGAGAGGGGATTATTTTGTCTGCATTCCAGATATCTGTAAACCTGTTCCCAGGAGTCAAGAAAGTGTGTCTTGAGAAAACCATTTTATAAATACTGCTAAAAATAACAAATTAATTAACTGGAGGGAAAATGTCCATTTTGCGTTGCAGTAGCAACAAGTTATTATCGTTGGACAATATCGTGCTATGAATATCTGAAACAAGTCATTGAAGCAACATGCTTTAAGCTGTACAGTATATCTATTTGAACTAATTTCATTTGATTTAATATGTATTGCACTTGTAGAGGAAGTTTTTTTTTTATTGACGTATTTGCAGTTGTTCACTACATTGCAAATAATATGCTACAAAATAATTGGTTTTAAAGCATTCAAAGTGATTGTAAATTTAAACCTTTTTCTTCATAAATGGAAAGAGTCCACAGCTGCATTCATTTTGAGAATTCAGATCCTGGCCACCAGGAGGAGGCAAAGACACCCCAGCCAAAGACTTAAATACTCCTCCCACTTCCCTTGTCCCCCAGTCATTTTTTGCCTTTTGTCCCAGGAGGTTGACAGCGAAGTGTCAGAAATTTTCGAGTCTCTTATGGAGGGTAGTACTCTTTGGCATGGGACTGGAGTTTTAAGTATTCCTGTCAGCCTCTCAGTGAGAGCATGGGTCAAAGTTAGAGTCCGGAGATGCAGGGAGAGTCTTTCTGCGAAACCATCCCGGCTCATATTAACAGCTCCACAAGCAATCAGCGTTGACGAGTTTCGCTGGCTGTTTTTTTTCTCTCAAGTCCATGGCAGAAGCGATGCTACTATCTGTCACACTTGAAGGGTCGTGTTCCTGTTCCACAGCGTAGATTCCTGTAAGATCGTTTAATTTTACTTTCATCATGGATATATTGTAATTTCAACTGTTTATCCAAGAGGGGCTACAACCTTTCGGGGATAACTTTAACATAGGGTCTCAGTGAGGCTGCTTTTTGTATCTAGGAATCAAGGGTTTATATCTCCTGAGGGGGATTATTGAACAGGGGGGGGTTTATAATCATGTTTGTTATGTGATTCTGTCTGCTACTGTGTAGTGTTGCTTCGGCTCATATCTATTTTGGAACATAACGACCTATGTCTATTGACCCTGCCTTTTCGGTCTGGCGCGTTTTTGCATGGACTGCACGGATTACCTTGTGACTCCATTTCTGTTTTCTTGACTGCGTGGCAATGGAGAAATCCTGGTCCGCTGGTATCTGGTTCTCTGAAGGCGGCACTATCCCAGTTATGGAGGATTCTTGGAGATGGATGTCTCTGATTCAGACTCTACTACTTGTGAAGAATATGAATTGGCCCAGGTAATACATGCCCATCAGTTATGTTTCGAATGCCGTTTTAGAGTGCTCTGTTCCTCAGGATTGGGGAATTGGGTGCCCACTGAGCCATCTGTCTCTGGGGATTCTATTTCTCACGAGATGAGTTCCTTACAATCAACTCTTACTACGCATGCTCGTAGCCCTAACGTTACTTATCCTTTCTAGGGAGTGTGGCCTGTTCCCACCGCAGGTTACGACACGGTTCCGCATGGCCATATCATTGGCGCTGGCGCATCTGCACATCCCGGGAGTGTGCTTACGATATTGTCTGTGTTCCGTTAACCAGGGCTCGTCAGGTGTTGGATCGACTGGTCTAGTTCAGCCTTCCGGGGGAGCGACTGCCCCGGAGGCCTCAGGGGGTCAACCCATCGGAGGTATATTGCGCCTTTCGTTATAGACTGGCTCACCTTTGTGTCCTACGTTTTTGGCACTGCTGGAGGATCCCACTCTTAATGTGTCTGGGGATTCTCAGTCTAACTCTTCGACTGGCTTGCATACATAGACATAAGGGGATGAAGTAATATTCTTATAGTCTGTTATTTGTGTATCCTTTCCCAGTTCTGAGCTGGGAAGTCTCGGACCCCTGTTGGGCTGGTCCTGCGGGTCTGTCCTTTCTTCCTGGGCGATAACCTCTACGGGTTGCCTTATCTTTTATTTTCATCCGGTGAGTATGATTTTTATTTGGTCTGAAGCTCATGTTGTGGTGTGATGTTTCCTTCGGGAACTTTTCTTTCTGGAATTCTTGAATCGATTTTGTGGTTGCACTGTTTACAAAAGTCTGTCTGACTGTTCTTTATCTCTCCATCATTGGGGGAGACTCTATGTGGCCTTGACAGTGCTGGGGCCCTTGGTTTCAGGCTGGTCCTGGCTGGGTACAATTCCTTCTGTCTTTGAGGCCTAGTTCAGTCATGTGGCACCTTTTTATGTCCAGTTGATCCAGTGAGGGCGCCTAGTAATCACAATATGATTTGTGTGGTTGTCTTGTTTTATTTTACAAGCTTCAACTAGCATCCTGAGAGGACTTGAGGGTACGTGGTTGCTTAGGGGAATGGGGGATTGGTTCAGTCCTCATTCGCCTTTCAATCTAGTGGGCTAGGACTCCGTTGAGATCCGCGGCGACATGATCAGTCATTTCTGAATTTTTCAGAAACTAGAGTTTTCCTTCTCGTTGTGGGTTGGAGGCTTGGAGGATTTAGGTCCTTCATACCGCCGTTCTTATGGTTTTGCCTTTCATGATCTCTTTGGAAGTGTCCTTTAGGACTTGTTCCTTTTAGAGGTTCTCTTCCTTTGGGTTGAGACTTTCTGGACTTCTGGTTTTTCTGGCGTCTTCGTCCGCTTAATTACGAAGTGAAGGCCGTGAGTCTCTGTCTTCCTTCGGGAGCTAGTCGTTTCCATATCAGGAGTGGTAGGAGGTGTTGTTTCTTTATCCAAGCTTTTTGCTTAGGGGATGTTTTTCTGCCTGGGTTCGGGATGCTTTGCATTCTTCTCCCTTGGGTATTGTCCCCTGGAAATTTAATCTGAAAGGATTATGGAGACTAGCCTTTCTACTCTCAGGTGACTCTGTTCTCGTTTTCATTTCCCTTAGTGCTGCCCTTGGGGCCTTTGGGCTCTAGAGAAATTGCGTGACTTTTTTGCGGTCAGTACCTTGCTGGGGGGGGGTGTTGACCTCTGGCTAAGGGTGTTCTCTTCCCTTTGGGCTGGGAATTATGAGCGAGTCCTGTACCCATTCTCCGGGTTTCCCTATTCTCATCGTCTGTGAGGTCTGATTGCTTCAGATGGGGTATCTTGTGTTCCCTGAGGGTGTCGTTCATTATAGGACGATTCTGGGTCCCAGGTCCGGAGTTCTTGTCTTGGATCCTTTTTGGATGTCTGAAGACTTATGATCCGGTGGACTGGTTCGGGACTCTATGTTGCAAAATAGGGGCTAGCTCTTTGGGCTTGCAAGCAGGTAGGCCAGAGTTCAAATCCACCTTCGGGTATTGGTTATAAACTTAAAGGCCTGACTTTTCCTTCGGACGGAGTGTGCTCCTCTATGGGAAGTTTTTTTCTGTTGGGTCAGCAGTGGTGTCTGGATGACTTTTCATTTGGTACGTGTTTTGATCATACTATGGCTTCATGTCTTATGGACATGTACGCTGTTCTTATCTGTGCCCTTCCCTTTGGAGAGGATAGTTTATCTTCCTTATGAGTTGGGGTTTTCTCTCTCTGGAGGGTCTTTGTCCTGCCCTGTGTGTAGGAGGTTGGATCAGGTGGCTTATTTCTGTAAGGAGCAGCATCTGCTGCTCTGTGGGCTCTGTTCCACCTGTTGAAAATTGATTTCTTTACGTAGAGATCTAAGAGAGTTGTGACAGGTCTTCCTACGGATCTATTGCACTTTTCTCTGTTCCAGATCCTAGGGGGTTCTCCTTGGGAGTGCCTTATTTTAGAGGAGCGGATTGGGTTGGCACCCAAGCTCTGTTGAGGTGGGTGAGTCCCCCCTTTTTCTTTTCATTTCCTGGGGGCTTGTGGTTGGGGTCTTTCTGTCCCCCTGTCTATCAGACATGTCTATCGCTTGGGCTGGTCTGGTGTTGGAGCAGGATCTGAGATCTGTTGCTCTGCTATTTCGTCCTCAGAGCATTTGAGGTACAGTAAGCCCTTTTGAGGTTTCTCCTTTCTCCACTTTTAAGATTTGTGGGAAGGCCTGGCGGCTCTTAGATAGCCTGCGACTTTATCAGCTGGTTAGTGGATCCCATCTTCAGCTGGTTTCTACTTGCCCTGCAAGTATTTAAGTTTTAGAGTCATTTTTGATGACTGCAGCGTGCAGTGTTTTTGCTTCAGGTGTTGTTCATCAGACCTATCTGAGCTTGCTGCACGAGGTTTCATTCTGAATATTTCGGTATTCTGATATACCTTTTTGCGACTTGGGGACCTTCTTCAGTTGCTTTCTAGAGTGCGGTTGCACTGTGTTAGAAGATCCTCTCTCTGTTTCAGACTCCCGGCCTTATCCCGTGGTTTCTGTATTTCTGGGGTCTGGGTGTTGCCTCCCCTTGTTTCTATGAGACTGTTTGGGTCTCTGTTAGCCTGACCCGGTTTCTCTGGTTTTGGCTCTGTGTTTTTATTTAGGACTCGTTGTGCCCTTTTTAGTTTTTTTTTCTGGAGTTCCTTATGCTAGCTGGAAGCTAGCTCAGCATACTAATGCACTGTGGCTACTCTGCACTGTAGCAAACCGAGGGTTGCAAGTTCGATCCCCGGCGAGGTCTACTCAGCCTTTCCTCCTTTTGAGGTTGATAAAATGAGCAGTGCCTTGAGTACCTTAAGGAGGATTAGCTGTGCTTTACAAGTACAATCATGTTTTCTCTGTGCATTTTCTTCTTTGTGGAGAAATACAGTAGTTTGTTCCCTTTCTTTAGTAAGGGATGTGTTGTTTGTAGACCGACTGCTGTGCAACGGTGTCTCTTGGAGGCTGTTGACTCAGTCAAGTCTATTTTTTTTTTTAAAGTTGTCTCAGCTTTGGGCGAAGCGCAATTTGGTTGGGTAGAGGTTTTCAGGCCTGGTGCCCTCAGAATGGGCCGCCTGTTGTACCCTCCCATTTTTGCATTCAGTGTCCTCTATAGCTTGGGTATTGTTTTCCCAAAAGTAATGAATGCAGCTGTGTTTCCATTTATGAAGAAAATCTTAAATTATGCTTACCTGATAATTTTCTTTTCTTCAGATGGAAAGAGTCCACAGCTCCCAGTCTGTATTTTTTCTGTGGGGCGTCTGTTATTTTTGTTCTTCAGGCACCTTTTCACCCTGATATTTCTTCTACTGTTCCTTGTTCCTCGGCAGAATGACTGGGGGATGAGGGAAGTGGGAGGAGTATTTAAGCCTTTGGCTGGGGTGTCTTTCCCTCCTTATGGTGGCCAGGTTCTGAATTTCCAAAAGTAATGAATGCAGCTGTGGAATCTTTCCATCAGAAGAAAAGGAAATTATCAAGTAAGCATAAAGTTTTTCTTTAAAACGTTAGTAATCATAAAGTAAAAGATGAGGACTTAAATTCATGAAAACTTTGTAAACGCTTACTTTTTTTTAATAATGACAATTTCATGTCTTGATATATTCTGCTGTTCCTCCGCCCATAACGGATACTCTAATTCTAACTAAAGTGACAATTCAGGCTTTAGCCAATTGTATTCCGCCCCCTTTAGCGTCCAGCAAGGAAATTATAAAGCCCCTGGCTTTGGATGCCAAAGCTTCTGAAAATATCAACCAGTAACTGTGCAGCATGTAGATATGCTAGTGTCCTGCATTCCACAGAATGCACTCCAGCCTCTCTTGGGACTAAATGGAAACACTATATAACTTTAAGAATTAAATGGCAGAAAAAGTAATTTGCAATTTTTTTTTATTAATACATAATTAAAGTTTGTACATTGAACTACTGTACAGAAGATATGCACAGATTTTAAATTTCAAACGCATAGCATGTAAAAATTTTTATAAAAGTAATATATATATATATATATATATATATATATATATATATAAATTTATATATATATATAAATATTTAAAGGATATTCCAAAAAACAAATTAGTTTTAGATATAAAATGTATACACACACACACACGGGACACTAGTTATTAAATCCAGGTGTTTTAGCCACAGCCCATGCTAACAGGTGCATAAAATCCAGCACATAGCCATGAAATGTTCTTGAGGTTGCAGTCTTGAGCTTTGGCCTATTCAGCAGAGATTCTGTAACCCTGGTTCTCTTAAGGAGTTGGTCCATCTGTTGGTCTGTCCTAGCATTTATATCATCATAGCCTGTACAGCCTATCAGAGCTCAGAGAAATGTGCCAGTGTTGCCAGCTTCTTGTGTCTAAAACGTCTGTTGTTTTTGCCATCTTTATTTCTCTAAACATTCTTTATTTGGATTTATGTTGGGAGTTCGGAGTTTCACTTACCTGCTCCTATTATTTTATGTTACAGAATTCCTACTGAGTTCTCTTCGTTCATCTGCACTTGTCCTATTATAACATATAATATAGTTTGCCTGCTACGTGTCCATGCCTATTGTGTCCTTGTATGTGTAATTTCATTAATTTAATCATAAAAACTGATGATTTAGTTAAAACCAGATGGTGATTTATCTATGTGCAAAGACACAGAGGGTTCCATGTATTAAGCAGCATCCATAGAGACCATGCGGAGCAGGCTCACTCATGCAAGCATGCTTTCCTCAATGTAAGAAACAGTGATTGGATAACCACTGCTTCTTACCATCTCTGCCACCTCTAAGCTGTCGGATAGAAATCCCCCTGAACACGTTAGTTTGGAGTAATTGACAGGCCTTTCTCTCCCTCGATTGGTCACTCTAGAGAAGGGGGCAGCATTTCATGCTCAAGTGAGTGTGTAATGATACATAATGCAGAGGACGTACAGGGTCCTCTGCCGTTTGATGCAAAGCCGGGCACACAAGTTCTCCTGTTTCAAACCTCTGGGGCCCATAGGGCTTTATTTATTTATTTGCATGCAAGCACACGTCTAAAGAAGAAACATTCTTTTTCTTGAAGGGATATGAAACAATCCATTTCATTTTTGTAATAAAAAAAAACGCTAAACAGTGTCTCATACTTAAAGGGACAGGAAACCCCAAAAAATAAATTCATGATTTAAATAGAACATACAATTTCATGTTTACTTTTATTATCAAATATGCTTAATTCTCTTGTTATCGTTTGTTGAAGGAACAACATTGCACTTCTGGCAGCTAACGCAATGCATGGAGTTAGCCAATCACAAGAGATAAATGTATGCAGGCACCAATCACCAGCTAGCTCCCACTAGTGTAGGATATGTGCATATTCATTTTCAGCAATAGATACCATGAAAACAAAGTACTATATAGTAATGATTTTAAAAGTGTTCTTTAATTACATGCTCTATCTGATTCTTGAAAGTTTAATATTTCCTTTCCTATCCCTTTAATAGAAATCATTGCAATATGTATTAGTCATCATTTTACAAGGATTTTACCTTTCATTTCTTTTTTAAAACTCCATTTGTGCAGTTTTCATTACTTCCTGTCCCAGCCCTACAAGGGGTCTCTACAGAAATGCTTATCTAGCTAGGTGTCAAATCTTCTAGAGTAACATGAGCTGGTTTCAGTGAATATTAGATAAAAAGGGAGTCAGATTTGCCCATGCTCAGAGAAGGCAGAATGCAACCTAAGTTGCCAATATGTCAGCTCTCTTATTTCCTTAAGGGCAATCGCTACACTGGGGATTTCAAAGTGCTCATTTCGCAAGAAAACAAGTTGTTTTCTATTGTTTCATATCTCTTTTAGCCATTAACTAACTCAGAGGTAGCCGTGTTTCATATCTCTTTTAGCCATTAACTAACTCAGAGGTAGCAAGCTTAACATATCCTGGACTGACTTGCCCAGAATGATTGACAAGCCATGGGTAGGGGTGGCAGTCAGGGCCGCCATCAGGGGTTGACAAGGGTGACTCCTGTCAGGGGCCCAATGGGCCAGGGGGGCCCCATGAGGCAAGAAGAACTAAAAAAAATGTTTTTATTTATTATTAGTTTTTTTTAAAATTTTGGCAGCCACCAGTGGGAACTACAGCAGAGTGCTAATTGAGCATGGGAAATGTTATTACAAGGAGTAAAGTATTAGCATTTTAGAGGACTATGCACAGTCAGTGTGAGACAGACTTGACACTTTAGGGCATATGTATCAAGCTCCGTATGGAGCTTGATGCCCCGTGTTTCTGGCGAGCCTGCAGGCTCGCCAGAAACAGCAGTTATGAAGCAGCGGTCACAAAGAACGCTGCTCCATAACCTGTCCGCCTGCTCTGAGCAGGCAGACACATATCGCCGGAAATCAACCCGATCGAGTACGATCGGGTTGATTGACACCCCCCTGCTGGCCGCGAGTCTACAGGGGGCGGCGTTGCACCAGCAGCTCTTGTGAGCTGCTGGTGCAATGCTGAATACGGCAAGCATATTGCTCGCCGTATTCAGCGAGGTCTGGTGGACCTGATCTGCAGTGTCGGATCAGGTCCGCCAGACCTTGATAACTATAGGCCAATGTTTGTACAGTGTGTGCCTGAGTTAGACAGCATTGCAGGGGAGGTAGGACTTACTTAGTAAATGTTTTTTATTTCTTTATGCTTTTTCTATGGGTGTCTCTTTGAGGTGGTGTGTATGTATGTCTGTGTGTATTTTCTCTGGATGCCTCTGTGAGGGTGGGTGTGTATGTCTCTGTTTTCTGTGGATGTCTCTGTGAGGGTGGGTGTGTGTATGTATGTTTGTCTGTATTTTCTGTGGAGGTCTCTGTGAGGGTGGGTGTATGTCTGTGCATTTTCTGTGTGTGTCTCTGTGAGAGTGTGTGTATGTCTTTGTGTGTTTTCTGTGGATGTCTCAGTGAGGGTGTGTATGTATGTCTTTCTGTGTTGTATGTGGTTGTCTCTCTGTGTGTGTATGTTTTTGTGTGTTTTCTGTGGATGTGTGTGTGTGTGTGTGTGTATGTCTTTGTGTGTTTTCTGAGGCAGTCTCTGTCGGTGTTTCCTTTGGTGTATGTTCAAGTTTGTGTTTGTGTGTCCCCATTGTCTGTTCCTTTTTAGGACATTTGGACCGTACTACTGATTATTCACATCTTTCTACAGACTTTGAGACTGAGACCTTTCTGGAAGTCAACAATCCACCATTTAACCTTTAAATTATTGTTTAGGCAGTTCAGGGCCCTTCCTTTCAGCCACTGCATGCTTTTGTCATCATTTAGTTTGCATCTTCCTTGACAAAAAGATAATCAGAACTCAATATTTTGTTTTGTAAATCTCCTTTTTTGAAAAAACTGTAGTCTACCTCATTACTTGTTAGGTCAATGTCAAAGTTCTGAGTGTCTGTTTGGGTGTCTGTGTCTGAGATTGTTTGTGTGTTTCTTTGCGTGTCTGCTAGAGTGTCTATATGTGAAACCTGATTTGTGAGTGTGTGCACATGTCAAGGGGGGGGGGGGCTGATTAATGGTTAAGTCAGGGGCCCCAAAATTTCTAGTGGCGGCCCTGGGTGGCACACATTTTTATAAAAGCAGGTGGCAAAAACTGCTTTGCTTGCCCTGAATGTGGGTGAAAAGATTTTCCAGCTTGGAACCTTGTACACTGTGTGCACAATTATTAGGCAAGTTGTATTTTTAAGGATTAATTTCATTATTGAACAACTACAGTACTCTTGGTTAATCCAAAATGTTAATAAACCTCAAACCTGAATATTTAAGAAAGTAAAAGTGAGGTTTTGGCTTTCTTAGGAGAACATCTATGTGTGCACAATTATTGGGCAACTATTAGTGTGCAGAATTATTATGCAACTAAAATGTTCCCATCTCACTTTATTTTCATCTGTTAAAATGAGAATAATAAAGAAACAACTCAAAATTTACAAATAAACATTTCTGACATTTCCAACCCCCAAAAAAATCAGTGACCAATGTAGCCACCCTTCCTTATTTTCAATAACAGGCATAAGCCTTTCATCCTGAGTCTGTCAGTTTCTTGAACTGTTGATGCTTAACTTTTTGTGCAGCAGCAACCACAGCCTCCCAGACACTGTTCAGAGAGGTGTACTGTTTTCCTTCACCGTAAATCTCCCGTTTAAGAAGGGCCTTCAAGTTCTCAATAGGGTTTAGGTCAGGTGAGGAAGGGGGCCATGTAATTATTCTTTCATCTTTAAAGGGACACTGAACCCAAATGTTTTCTTTCATGATTCAGATAGACCATGCAATTTTAAGCAACTGACTAATTTACTCCTATTATCACATTTTCTTCATTCTCTTGGTATCTTTATTTGAAATGCAAGAATGTAAGTTTAGATGCCGACCCATTTTTGGTGAACGACCTGAGTTGTTGTTGCTGATTGGTGGATAAATTCATCCACCAATGAACAAGTGCTTTCCAGGGTACTGAACCAAACAAATAGCTTACATGCCTTCTTTTTCAAATAAAGATAGCAAGAGAATGAAGAAAAATTGATAATAGGAGTAAATTAGAAAGATACTTAAAATTGCATGCTCTATCTGAATCATGAAAGAAAACATTTGGGTTCAGTGTCCCTTTAAGGCCTTTACTGGCTAGCCATGCAGTGGAGTACTTTGATGCATGCGATGGAGCATTGTCCTGCATAAATATTATAGTCTTCTTGAAAGATGCAGACTTTTTCCTGCACCACTGCTTGAAGAAAGTGTCTTCTAAAAACTGGCAGTAGGTTTGTGAGTTGATTTTGAGTCCATCTTCAACCCGAAAAGGTCCAACTAGCTCATCTTTAATAATACCAGCCCATACCAATACCCCACCTTGCTGGCGTCTGAGTCATTACTGATCCATCCACAGGCCCATCCATCTGGTCCATCAAGAGTTACGTGTAGATTTTAACTCCAATATAACAAGATAAAGATTTGAAACTAAACAATGTGTCAACTGTAGAAGCACCAATGTAATATATCTTATTACTTGTAAAGAGTGCCACCTTCAGTACATTAACAAAACTACACGTGAGGCAAGAGTGAGGATAAGAGAACATCTCAACAGTATCGCCTCACAATCGGAAAGTAAGAAATGGGAAGAAAAAATTACGCCAATGAAAGAAACATTTACCTGGAATATTATAGAAAACATAACTCTCAATGAAAGAGGAGGAGATACTGAACAAAGATTAAATAAACAAGAGATTTATTGGATATTCAAAATGAATACAAGAATACCTCAGGGTTTAAACTCCAGATTTGTTTTGATCAATTACTGGAAATAACTGGAATGTAGATACCTTTTTGATACTAAGTTTAAAAAATTAAGAAATGTGGAAATTTATATTTGCGATTATAATTAATACTATCAGCCAAACAATATCCATGCCCTAATATCTCATATACCGGTACTATCTATAGCAAAATTAAGGAGATGGTTTTATACATTGAAGGTATTATAACTCTTTTCTATCCTCTGACAGTTTCTAAAGCATGCTTATATTTTAATACAAATTTGATCTATTTAGAAAATTAATCTGAAGGAATTGTATTGACTGTGTTGTATCATATTTGAATTGGTATATTGAATCACAGAGATTGTTTTTTTTTTTTTAGGGAATTTTTTTAACCATTGACCCCTCCTAATTGACAGGAAGATATTCTCTGGACTGGACTCAATGTACCCAATATTATCTACTAATATAAATCTAGGATGTTAGTAAATCTATAATATACACTTTGAATAAGAATTATCAATCTATCTTCGGTTAAATTACGCTATACATTTTGCACCAGTGTCTCAAATAAACGAAATAATCATTCAAAGAATGTGAAATAGAAACATTATGAATATGTAATTCACAATATTGACACATTTTAAATATCAGCATAAAGCTATATGTGATACCTAAGATATAAAGTATAATGCCTACACATCGAATATACAAGGGTATGCATATAGATACTTATTGACTTTATACTTATTAGAAGGTATAAGGCACAAAATACTGAAGTATTAATTGCAACCCCATTATTATTTCAACAGCAGCTTTAAAGCTAAAATTAATTAATTTTGTTAAAGGGACACTGAACCCAAATTTTTTCTTTTGTTATTCAAATAGAGCATGCAATTTTAAGCAACTTTATAATTTACTCCTATTATCAATTTTTCTTTGTTCACTTGCTATCTTTATTTGAAAAAGAAGGCATCTAAGCTTCTTTTTTGTTCAGAACTCTGGACAGCACTTTTTTATTGGTGGAGGAATTTATCCACCAATCAGCAAGAATAACCCAGGTTATTCACCAAAAATGGGCCGGCATCTAAACTTACATTCTTGCATTTCAAATAAAGATACCAAGAGAATTAAGAAAATTTGATATTAGGAGTAAATTAGAAAGTTGCTTAAAATTGCATGAATCTATCATTATCTGAATCACAAAAGAAAAAATTTGGGTTTAGTGTCCCTTTAAGTAACATTATTATATAATGATTACCGATAAGGTAAAGAGTTGCAGTTTTTGGGTTAAAACGTTGATCGTGTTCAGGTGTGTGTTTTTAATTAAGTGTCACGCAGCACCGCTCTAGCCGTTGCTAGGGGAGCGGCGTCTCCTTCCCTGCTCGTTACCAGGGGCAGTGTCGGCTCTGGGTGTGAGCGACGCTGGCATCATCGCCGCACGCTTCATTTGCCGGTCTGAGCTCAGTGGCGCAAATCTGCGCCTATTTAAGTGCTCAAAGAACGATCTGTCACTGTCCAAGTATAGGTGTTCCTTTGTGTGCTCCTGAATGTGACAGATCGTTCTTTCTTGTGATTGATCTCTGTTGCAGAACCTGCCTGTCTGGGTAAAAAAGTATTATCTATCTTTTAAAACAATAACAATTCTGGTGTAGACTGTCCCTTTAATTACACTCACACTCACTTTCAAACACAATTTCTCCAACATAGGTGTGTCCGGTCCACGGCGTCATCCTTACTTGTGGGGATATTCTCTTCCCCAACAGGAAATGGCAAAGAGCCCAGCAAAGCTGGTCACATGATCCCTCCTAGGCTCCGCCTACCCCAGTCATTCTCTTTGCCGTTGTACAGGCAACATCTCCACGGAGATGGCTTAGAGTTTTTTAGTGTTTAACTGTAGTTTTTATTATTCAATCAAGAGTTTGTTATTTTAAAATAGTGCTGGTATGTACTATTTACTCAGAAACAGAAAAGAGATGAAGATTTCTGTTTGTATGAGGAAAATGATTTTAGCACCGTAACTAAAATCCATGGCTGTTCCACACAGGACTGTTGAGAGCAATTAACTTCAGTTGGGGGAACAGTGTGCAGTCTCTTACTGCTTGAGGTATGACACATTCTAACAAGACGATGTAATGCTGGAAGCTGTCATTTTCCCTATGGGATCCGGTAAGCCATGTTTATTAAGATAGTAAATAAGGGCTTCACAAGGGCTTATTAAGACTGTAGACTTTTTCTGGGCTAAATCGATTCATTATTAACACATATTTAGCCTTGAGGAATCATTTATTCTGGGTATTTTGATATGATTATATCGGCAGGCACTGTTTTAGACACTTTATTCTTTAGGGGCTTTCCCTAATCATAGTCAGAGCCTCATTTTCGCGCCGGTATGGCGCACTTGTTTTTGATGGCATGCAGCTGCATGTGTGTGGAGCTCTGATACATAGAAAAGTCTTTCTGAAGGCATCATTTGGTATCGTATTCCCCTTTGGGCTTGGTTGGGTCTCAGCAAAGCAGATTCCAGGGACTGTAAAGGGGTTAAATATAAAAACGGCTCCGGTTCCGTTATTTTAAGGGTTAAAGCTTCCAAATTTGGTGTGCAATACTTTTAAGGCTTTAAGACACTGTGGTGAAATTTTGGTGAATTTTGAACAATTCCTTCATACTTTTTCGCAATTGCAATAATAAAGTGTGTTTAGTTTAAAATTTAAAGTGACAGTAACGGTTTTATTTTAAAACGTTTTTTGTGCTTTGTTATCAAGTTTATGCCTGTTTAACATGTCTGAACTACCAGATAGATTGTGTTCTGACTGTGGGGAAACCAAGGTTCCTTCTCATTTAACTATATGTATTTTATGTCATAAAAAAAGTTAGTAAAAATGATGCCCAAGATGATTCCTCAAGTGAGGGGAGTAAGCATGGTACTGCATCATCCCCTCCTTCGTCTACACCAGTCTTGCCCATACAGGAGGCCCCTAGTACATCTAGTGTGCCAATACTCCTTACTATGCAACATTTAACGGCTGTAATGGATAATTCTATCAAAAACATTTTAGCCAATATGCCCACTTATCAGCGAAAGCGCGACTGCTCTGTTTTAGAAAATTCTGTAGAGCATGAGAACGCTGATGATATGGTTTCTGAAGGGCCCCTACACCAGTCTGAGGGGGCCAGGGAGGTTTTGTCTGAGGGAGAAATTTCAGATTCAGGAAACATTTCTCAACAAGCTGAACCTGATGTGATTACTTTTAAATTTAAGTTGGAACATCTCCGCGCTCTGCTTAAGGAGGTGTTATCCAATTTGGATGATTGTGATTATCTGGTCATTCCAGAACCACTATGTAAAATGGAAAAGTTCTTAGAGGCCCCGGGGCCCCCCGAAGCTTTTCCTATATCCAAGCGGGTGGCGTACATTGTTAGTAAAGAATGGGACAGGCCCGGTATACCTTTAGTACCTCCCCCCATATTTATAAAATTGTTTTCCTATAGTCGACCCCAGAAAGGACTGATGGCAGACAGTCCCCAAGGTCGAGGGGGCGGTTTCTACTCTACACAAGCGCGCCACTATACCCATAGAAGATAGTTGTGCTTTCCAAGATCCTATGGATAAAAAATTAGAAGGTCTGCTAAAGATGTTTGTTCAGCAAGGTTCCCTTCTACAACCAATTGCATGCATTGTCCCTGTCACTGCAGCCGCGTGTTTCTAGTTTGATGAGCTAGGAAAGGCGATTATTAGTAATTCTTCTTCTTATGAGGAGATTATGGACAGAATTCGTGCTCTTAAATTGGCTAATTCTTTCACCCTAGACGCCACCTTGCAATTGGCTAGGTTAGCGGCGAAAAAATTCTGGGTTTGCTATTGTGGCGCAGAGCGCTTTGGTTAAAATCTTGGGCAGCGGATGCGTCTTCCAAGAACAAATTGATTGACATTCCTTTCAAGGGGAAAACACTCTTTGGCCCTGACTTGAAAGAGATTATCTCTGATATCACTGGGGGCAAGGGCCACGCCCTTCCTCAGGATAGGTCTTTTCAAGACCAAAAATAAACCTAAGTTTCGTCCCTTTCGCAGAAACGGATCAGCCCCAAGGGCTACGTCCTCTAAGCAGGAAGGTAATACTTCTCAAGCCAATCCAGCCTGGAGACCTATGCAAGGCTGGAGCAAAGGAAAGCAGGCCAGGAAACCTGCCACTGCTACCAAGACAGCATGAAATGCGGGCCCCCGATCCGGGACCGGATCTGGTGGGGGGCAGACTCTCTCTCTTCGCTCAGGCTTGGGAAAGAGATGTTCTGGATCCTTGGGCGCTAGAAATAGCCTCCCAAGGTTATTCTCTGGAGTTCAAGGGGCTTCCTCCAAGGGGGAGGTTCCACAGGTCTCAGTTGTCTTCAGACCACATAAGAAGACAGGCATTCTTACATTGGGTAGAAGACCTGCTAAAAATGGGAGTGATTCATCCTGTTCCATTAGGAGAACAAGGGATGGGGTTCTACTCCAATCTGTTCATAGTTCCCAAAAAAGAGGGAACGTTCAGACCAATCTTAGATCTCAAGATCTTGAACAAGTTTCTCAAGGTTCCATCGTTCAAGATGGAAACCATTCGAACACTTCTTCCTTCCATCCAGGAAGGTCAATTCATGACCAAGGTGGATTTCAAGGATGCGTATCTACATATTCCTATCCACAAGGAACATCATCGGTTCCTAAGGTTTGCATTCCTGGACAAGCATTTCCAGTTCGTGGCATTTTCTTTCGGATTAGCCACTGCTCCTAGGATTTTCTCATAGGTACTAGGGTCCCTTCTGGCGGTGCTAAGACCAAGGGGCATTGCTGTAGTACCTTACTTGGACGACATTCTGATTCGAGCGTCGTCCCTTCCTCAAGTAAAGGCTCACACGGACATTGTCCTGGCCTTTCTCAGATCTCACGGATGGAAAGTGAACGTGGAAAAGAGTTCTCTATCTCCGTCAACGAGGGTTCCCTTCTTGGGAACTATAATAGACTCCTTAGAAATGAGGATTTTTCTGACAGAAGCCAGAAAAACAAAACTTCTAGACTCTTGTCGGATACTTCATTCCGTTCCTCTTCCTTCCATAGCGCAGTGCATGGAAGTGATAGGTTTGATGGTAGCGGCAATGGACATAGTTCCTTTTGTGCGCATTCATCTAAGACCATTACAACTGTTCATGCTCAGTCAGTGGAATGGGGACTATTCAGACTTGTCTCCGAAGATACAAGCAAATCAGAGAACCAGAGACTCATTCCGTTGGTGGCTGTCCCTGGACAACCTGTCACAAGGGATGACCTTCCGCAGACCAGAGTGGGTCATTGTCACGACCGACGCCAGTCTGATGGGCTGGGGCGCGGTCTGGGGATCCCTGAAAGCTCAGGGTCTTTGGTCTCGGGTAGAATCTCTTCTACCGATAAATATTCTGGAACTGAGAGCGATATTCAATGCTCTCAAAGCTTGGCCTCAGCTAGCGAGGGCCAAGTTCATACATCAACCATCAGGGGGGAACAAGGAGTTCCCTAGCGATGGAAGAAGTGACCAAAATCATTCTATGGGCGGAGTCTCACTCCTGCCACCTGTCTGCTATCCACATCCCAGGAGTGGAAAATTGGGAAGCGGATTTTCTGAGTCGTCAGACATTGCATCCGGGGGAGTGGGAACTCCATCCGGAAATCTTTGCCCAAGTCACTCAACCGTGGGGCATTCCAGACATGGATCTGATGGCCTCTCGTCAGAACTTCAGAGTTCCTTACTACGGGTACAGATCCAGGGATCCCAAGGCGGCTCTAGTGGATGCACTAGTAGCACCTTGGACCTTCAAACTAGCTTATGTGTTCCCGCCGTTTCCTCTCATCCCCAGGCTGGTAGCCAGGATCAATCAGGAGAGGGCGTCGGTGATTTTGATAGCTCCTGCGTGGCCACGCAGGACTTGGTATGCAGATCTGGTGAATATGTCATCGGCTCCACCATGGAAGCTACCTTTGAGACGAGACCTTCTTGTTCTAGGTCCGTTCGACCCACTCCAGCTGACTGCTTGGAGATTGAACGCTTGATCTTATCAAAGCGAGGGTTCTCAGATTCTGTTATTAATACTCTTGTTCAGGCCTGAAAGCCTGTAACCAGAAAAATTACCACATAATTTGGTATATCTGTTGGTGTGAATCTGCAGGATTCCCTTGGGACAAGGTTAAGATTCCTAAGAGTCTATCCTTCCTTCGAGAAGGATTGGAAAAAGGATTATCTGCAAGTTCCTTGATGGGACAGATTTCTGCCTTGTCTGTGTTACTTCACAAAAAGCTGGCAGCTGTGCCAGATGTTCTAGCCTTTGTTCAGGCTCTGGTTAGAATCAAGCCTGTTTACAAAATTTTGACTCCTCCTTGGAGTCTCAACCTAGTTCTTTCAGTTCTTCAGGGGGTTCCGTTTGAACCCTTACATTCCGTTGATATTAAGTTATTATCTTGGAAAGTTTTGTTTTTGGTTGCAATTTCTTCTGCTAGAAGAGTTTCAGAATTATCTGCTCTGCAGTGTTCTTCTCCTTATCTGGTGTTCCATGCAGATAAGGTGGTTTTGCGTACTAAACCTGGTTTTCTTCCAAAAGTTGTTTCTAACAAAAACATTAACCAGGAGATAGTTGTGCCTTCTTTGTGTCCTAATCCAGTTTCAAAGAAGGAACGTTTGTTGCACAACTTGGATGTAGTTCGTGCTCTCAAATTTTACTTAGCAGCTACTAAGGATTTCAGACAAACTTTGTCTTTGTTTGTTGTTTATTCTGGTAAACGGAGAGGTCAAAAAGCAACTTCTACCTCTCTCTCCTTCTGGATTAAAAGCATTATCCGATTGGCTTATGAGACTGCCGGACGGCAGCCTCCTGAAAGAATCACAGCTCACTCCACTAGGGCTGTGGCTTCCACATGGGCCTTCAAGAACGAGGCTTCTGTTGGTCAGATATGTAAGGCAGCGACTTGGTCTTCACTGCACACTTTTTCTAAATTTTACAAATTTGATACTTTTGCTTCTTCTGAGGCTATTTTTGGGAGAAAGGTTTTGCAAGCCGTGGTGCCTTCCATTTAGGTGACCTGATTTGCTCCCTCCCTTCATCCGTGTCCTAAAGCTTTGGTATTGGTTCCCACAAGTAAGGATGACGCCGTGGACCGGACACACCTATGTTGGAGAAAACAGAATTTATGTTTACCTGATAAATTACTTTCTCCAACGGTGTGTCCGGTCCACGGCCCGCCCTGGTTTTTTTAATCAGGTCTGATAATTTATTTTCTTTAACTACAGTCACCACGGTAACATATGGTTTCTCCTATGCAAATATTCCTCCTTAACGTCGGTCGAATGACTGGGGTAGGCGGAGCCTAGGAGGGATCATGTGACCAGCTTTGCTGGGCTCTTTGCCATTTCCTGTTGGGGAAGAGAATATCCCCACAAGTAAGGATGACGCCGTGGACCGGACACACCGTTGGAGAAAGTAATTTATCAGGTAAACATAAATTCTGTTTTCTCACTCTCGCAAATAGGGCTCCATGTACTAAGCAGCGAAAGCTGTCTCGGAGCCCTTGCTGGGCAGGTTCGCATATACGAGCCTGCTTCCCGCAATGTAAGAAGCTTGCTCTCTGTGATTGACAGTCCCTTCTCTCACACGATTGAACTTGTAATGATTCATTGGGCAGCGGATCCTGTTTGTCTGCTGCCCATATGGTGCAAAGGCAAGCGGACAACTTATCGAGTTGAGAAGCTTGTCCGCTTGACCTTTAATACATGGGGGCCCATACTCTACCTCCCACTCGCTCTCTCACACACACACTCTCCCCCAATATCACTCATGTACACTCTCCCACACACACACACACACACACACACACACACACACACACACACACACACACTATCACCCTCACACTCTCACTCCTACACTCTCACTCCTACACTCTCACTATCACACACACGCTTTCTCACACTCGCTCACCCATACACACACAAACACTCACAAGCTCTCACACACACTTTATCACACTCACTCTCTCACACTCACACTCTCCCAATCTCACTCATGCACACTCTCTCACACACACAAACACTCTCTCTCTCTCTCACACACACACACACACACACACACACACTCTCTCTCTCTCTCTCTCTCTCTCACACACACACACTATCACCCTCACACTCTCACTCTTACACTCTCACTACGACACAAACACTCTCACACACACTTTATCACATACTATCACAGTCACCCTCTCACACACACGTTATCACATAGTATCACACTCACCCTCTCACACACTTTATCACATATTATCACACTCTCTCACACACTTTCTCACACACACACACACACTTCCCTAATATCACTCATGCACATTCTCCTACACACACACATACACTATCACCTGGGGAGAGAGAGCTCAAAAGAGAGGGGGAGAGGGCGCAAAAGAGAGGGAGGGAGAGAGCAAAAGAGAGGGGGAGGGAGAGAGCGCAAGAGGTAGGACCGCTGTACTGCAAAAAATGGCCCGTGTGAACGGGCTTTAGGACTAGTGTGTATATATATTATATATATAAAGCAAGTAGAATGTCAAGCCCGCTCTGGAGGGCCCGGTTTCCGCGAGAACTGAGAGTGTGACGTATTTGCGTGAGTAAACGTCAAAGACGTGGGGGCGGCAGTGTTGCTAAAGGCAACGAGGTACACCCCCCCACCTCATTTCGATTGAGGGTTGCTGAAGTAAGTGTACACCCAGTGGGGGGTATAGAAGTCACCTGTTGGTGTGGAGGTGTTGTGGATCACTCCGGGCCCTTATCACTCTTACTTCTACTCACGGATTTCCATTAACCATTACACCACTTTTTGATGTACTGGTTGATAAACTTTCTTTATGGATCCACTGAACTTTATAGAATTTTATCACTTTATTTGAAGTGTATCTTTCATCTAATCATCCACTTATTTATATGTATGTAATCCATGAATATGTGTATATAATTCAGGATCATTTGTCTTTATATTTATATATGCCAATACTCACATATATATTGCATATTAGGGTTTTCTATTTTATAATTTTATTAATTAAATTAGCTTTCCTTTCTGTATGCATATAGGGTGATATCCTTTCACCATATATTATATCAAGTACACACATTTGATATTGTATCACTTCCATTAATATTCCTGTACCTTAGTGCCAACTCTTTTTATATATATATATATATATATATATATATATATATATATATATATATATATATATATATATATATATATATAACCTAGGGAGGACATGGGCAGAGGCATAACTAGAAATCACAGGGCCCAGGTTCAAGAATCTAAGAAGGGTAGTAGTGCTATGCTTGCTGTTCTTTCAGCAAATGATAACAAGATAATGAAGCAAATTTGATAATAGAAGTAAATTGGAAAATTATATGTTCTATCCAAATCATGAAAATGTTGGGGTTTCCTGTCCCTTTAATGTCCCTTTAAACTCATACACCTAGATTACGAGTTGTGCGTTCGTGTTAAAACAGCACCGCAGCCATTGCAAGTCTAGCTGTACCGCAAGTCTTTTAGCCTGTAACGTAAAGTCAGTCCCGCACACGTAAAAATTACGTTTTTCTCATGGGACTTCCATAGTGCAGCCATTACGAGTTTTGCATGAGGCTAAAAAGCTTGCGTTGCAGCCTATATCGACAAGATCCGTTTCGCAGTCTGAAAGCAGTAGTTATGAGTTTTACTCTACAAAACTGTTACATAAAACTCATAACTAAAGTGTTACAAAGTACACTAACACCCATAAACTACCTATTAACCCCTAAACCGAGGCCCTCCCGAATCGCAAATACTATATTAAACTTATTAACCCCTAATCTGCCGCTCCTGACATCGCCACCAATAATAAAATTTATTAACCCCTATTCCGCCACTCCCCGACATAGTCACCACTATAATAAAGTTATTAACCCCTAAAACACCGCCCTCCCGCATCGCAAACACTATTTAAATATTATTAACCCCTAATCTGCCGCTGGCCCACATCACCCCCACTATACTAAAGTTATTAACCCCTATTCTGCAGCTCCCGGACACCACCGCCACTATAATAAACCTATTAACTTCGAAACTGCAAGCCCCCAGAACGAAATATACTAAATTAAACTATTAACCCCTAAACCAAAAGCCCTCCACATCGCAATAAACTAATTTAAATAAGTAACGCCCCCCCTAACTTTATATAAAAATGTAAATTAAAACTTACATGTCAAATTAAAAAAAACTAAGTTTAACTACCAATTAAACAAAACTAAAATGCACATTAAAAAAAATCCTAACACTACTCTAAAAATTACAAACTATCTAACTGCAAAAAATAAAAATACTAAATTACAAAAAATAACACTAAATTACGAAAAATAAACAAAATTATCAAAATAAAAAAGAATTACACCTAATCTAATAGCCCTATAAAAATTTAAAAAATCCCACCCAAAATAAAAAAATCCCCTAGCCTACAATAAATTACTAATAGCCCTTAAAAGTGCCTTTTGTAGGGCATTGCCCTAAGTTAAACAGCTCTTTTACCTGTAAAAAAAACACAAAGACCACCCAATAGTAAAACCCACCACCCAACCAAACCCCCAAAATAAAAAAACCTAACTCTAACAAAAACCTGAGCAACCTATTGCCCTGAAAAGGGCATTTGTATGGGCATTGCCCTTAAAAAGGGCATTTAGCGCTTTTAAGAAATGCCCAACCCCTAATCTAAAAAAAATAAAACCCCCACAAAAAACCTTAAAAAAACCAAACCTTAGACTAACCCTACTTTTGAATGATCTTCATCCCGACGGATCCATCTTCATCCAGGCGGCATCTTCTATCTTTATCCCGGCAGCGTCTTCTATCTTCATCCTGGTGGCACGGAGCGGACCCATCCTGAAGACATCCGGCGCGGAGCATCCTTTTCATACGGTTGCCGCCGTATACTGAATCTTCAATGCAAGGGACGTGATTCAAAATGGCGTCCCTTGCATTCCTATTGGCTGATTTGATATTGGAAATTCAAATCAGCCAATAGGATGAGAGCTACTGAAATTCTATTAATTAATTTGAACATCCAATAGAATTTTAGAAGCTCTCATCCTATTGCCTGTTTTGAAAAAAATCATATCAGCCAATAGGCATGTAAGGTACGCCATTTTGAATTGCGTTCCTTGCATTGAAGATTTAGTATACGGCGGCGACCTTTTGAAGAGGATACTCCTCACTGGATGTCTTCAGGATGGACCCGCTCTGCGAAGAAGATAGAAGATGCCGCCTGGATGAACGTTTTTTGGGTGAGGTTTTTTTTTTTTAGTTTAGGGTTTGGGCTTTTCTTAAAAGAGCTAAATGCCATTTTCAGGGCAATGCAAAAGAGCTAAATGCCCTTTTAAGGGCAATGCCAATACAAATGCCCTTTTCAGGGCAATGTGTAGATTATTTTTTTTAGATAGTTTTTTTTTTTGTTTGGGGGGGGGGGATTTGTAATGTTAGTGGGTCCTTGTATTTTTTTCAGGTAAAAGAGCTGTTTAACTTAGGGCAATGTCCTACAAAAGGCCCTTTTAAGGGCTATTGGTAGTTTATTCTAGATTACGTTTCTTTTATTTTGGGTTTTTTTTTTATTGAGTATTAGAATAGGAATAACTTATTATTTTTGGGTAATTCGTTTGTTATTTTGTGTAATGTTTTGTTTTTTCGTTTTGGGGTGGGTTTTTAGTTTAAGATTAGGGGTTGGGCATTTCTTGAAAGAGTTGAATGTCCTTTTAAGTGCAGGAAAAAGAGCTGAATGCCCTTTTAAGGCCAATGCCCATACAAATGCTCTTTTCAGGGCAATGGGTAGATTAGGTTTTACCTTATTTTTATTTTGTGGGTTTGGGGAGTGGTGGTTTGTATACTGTTAGGGGTTGTTTGTTTTTCTTTTGTAGGAAAAGATCTGTTATCTTTAGGGCAATGCCCTACAAAAGGCCCTTTTAAGGGCCCACAAAAGGCGCTTGGTAGTTTATTATAGATTAGGGTTTTTTATTTTGGGGTGTTTTTTTTTTTTTTTTTTTTTTAAAGGGTATTAGAATAGGAATAATTTTTATTGTTTTGGATAATTTTGTTTGTTATTTTTTGTAATGGTAGGTTTTTTTATTTTTTGTAATTCTGGGTTTTAGTGTAAGGCAGCTTAGGTTTGTATTTATTTTAAATAGGTAGCTATTAAATAGTTAATAACTATTTACTAACTAGTCTACCTAGTTAAACTAAATACAAACTTACCTGCAAAATAAAAATAAAACCTAAGCTAGCTACAATATATCTATTAGTTATATTTTAGCTAGCTTAGGTTTTATTTCACAGGTAAGTACAGTATGTATTAAGTTTTAAATAGGTATTATTTAGTTAATAATTGTAACTTTAATTTAGCTCTCTTTTAATTATGTTAAAGTTAGGGGGTGTTAGGGTTAGGTTTAGGGGTTAATATAGTTTAATTTTGGTTGTTGCGATGTGGGAGGCTGGCGGTTTAGAGGTTAATAGGTTTATTTAGTGGTAGTGATGTGGGAGGCCAGATGTTTAGGGGTTAATAATATTATTCAGTTGCGGCGATATCAGGCAGAGACGGAATAGGGGTTAATAGAGTTATTATAGTGTGGGCGATGTTGGGTGCAGAGGAATAGGGGTTACTAACTTTAGTATAGTGGCGGCCATATTGAGAGTGGAAGATTATTATTTTCGGTGGCTGCGATATCGGGAGCAGCAGATTAGTGGTTAATAATTTTATGTTGGGGGCAGCATATTAGGGGTGTTTATTCGTGAGGTTTATGTTAGGGTGTTAGGTTTAAATGTAACTTTTTTTTTCAATGGGGCTGCGTTACGGAGCTTTTCTTTCCGCGTTTCAGGTGTCTCCCCATTGATGTCTATAGGGAAAGCGCGCACGAGCACGTCAAAACAGCACTTGTATTTTGTGCCAGCTGTTTCAAAACTTGTAATGGCTGCACTTCAGAGGGTGAAATAACACAACTTTTGTTGCGTTCGTTAAATTCCCTATAGCGTGCATAACTCGGAATCCAGGTGATAGTGAATAAATATCGCATGTGCGAAATTTGAGAAATAATTTCAGAGTTTACTGTCTCTTTAAATGCAGTTGTATTAACAGAAAATGTACAAATCACGACTCCCTGGCTTTATGAATTATTGAAACGTAAAGTAAGAATATATTTTTACAAATTGCTTACATGGAATATTATAGCTAGCTGGTTTAAAATTCTTTTGTTCTCCAAAGTCTATAATTTTCATGTAATTTTTCCTTTTTTTATCTGAGGTAAGGTCAATGAGGTCAGTTGTCTTTTATTCAGAACATGAGGTACACACCGTTTATGGCTTTAATTATAAGTGAGTCATAGGTCACTGACCATTTTAAAAAAAAAAAAAAAATTGTCACTACTGAGCTTTTTTTAATCTTCAAATTACCTTGTTCTTCTTGTGAACACCTAAATAATTATACTTAATTAACCCAAAGCATTCTATAAGGTCATACGCACACTTCATAATTAAAATAATAATAATAATAAAAAAAAGTTACATTTCATGGAACTCATGATGAAACTTTTAACAAAATATGCACATATGTTCCTGAAAGTTGTTTAATAATAAACTCTCTTTTTTATCTATAGTGGTTGCTTTAGGTAATATATGTTACTATAGGGTACAGCTAATGATCAGATTCTATACCTGCTGTTAATGATAGTAATAGTCATAGCATAGTGACAGCCTTGCTGCTGTCAGTGGAGGCTACCAGCCAATGTACTTGGGTTACTTAAAGGATTACTTTCTGTTATAATTTTTAAGCTAAACAACTAACATATTAAAGTTAATAAACATTAATTAAAACCTATTGACCTATATTTTCTCCAAAACGAAGTTTCATAACGTTCTTAAAGTTATATCTTTTATTCGCCGATGATGTCACGTTATCCTGCCCACTATTTTCAGCACTGCGTGTTCAAAATACTTAAACCAATAACTTTGTGTTTAAAGCGCCATTTTGAAACCTAGGTATTGTAAACGGATTGGTACAGAGCAAAGGATACCCACGGAGGGGGTTTGGAAAACAATTAAATTTGCAGACAAGTAGGGCTGCAACAACTAATCGGTAAGATTGATCATAAAAATAGTTGTCAAAGAATGTCATTATCAATTAGGTGGTCAGCGATTAGTTGGTTATTGCACAGCACCAGCTGCTTCAATCCGATGAACTCCTGCACATGGTATTGTGCAAACATTTTTATTTATTATTATTTTTTCTATCCGATTAATCGGATAATTATTGTCCGATTAATCGGATAGAAAAAAGATTAAAAAAAATAAATAAATTCAATTTTTTTTGCACAATCTTAGTTGCAGTAGATCATCAGATTAAAGCAGCTGGTGCTGTGCAACTGACCAACTAATCGCTGACTACCTAATTGATAATGAGATTTGTTGACAACTATTTTTATGATCAAAACTTACCGATTAGTTGTTGCAGCCCTACAGACAAGATTTCTGCTATACGGTAGAGATATGTTAATGAAATGCTATTGATAAAAAGCGTATTTGGGGTAGTTGGTTAGTAACAGGCATAGAAAATATTTACTTACAGTGGCCCTTTAAACATGCAGCAGTTCAAGCTTGGCAGCAGCTTCTTTGGGGATCATTATACAATATTATTGACAGAATCCTATATCTGTCACTGTTATGTGCAATGGCTGCAATTTTTCAAAATATCCGTTTCTGGTATTAAAAGGATGTTAAACAGCCTGTTTCATTGTTGTAATAAAAAAAAATCTATGCAGTTTATTATTATTATTATTATTATTTATTTGTATAGCACCACCAAATTTTGTAGTGCTATACAAATACAAAATACTTAATAAAAAATAATTGCAATATGTATTATTCATCTATTTAAATGGATTTTACCTATTATTATTTTATTTTTTTACACTATATTTGTGCTTCCCGTCACAGCCCTACAAGGAGGAGAAGGCCTCTGCAGGAAGGTTTATCTTAGCCTGATGTCATAAAACTTCTAGACTAGGGAATAGACTAAATAGGGAGTCAGATTTGTTCATGTCGAGAAAAACTTAGGTTTTGAAAATGATCTGCTCTTATCACACGGAGGGCAAGGGCTACACTGAGAAAAGTGCTAATTTTGCAAGAAAACAAGTAAGTTATTTGCTGTCTTTTACACTGTTTTTTTTTGTATTCATTTTGATTTAACATATTTGTATTTGCCAAAGGAGCACTGTTTAATATCCCTTTAATAATTAAAATCTGCTTTAAACACCATATAACACCTTCTAATCAGCCTAGTGCAAACAATCAGAAATGAATGATCCTTAACAACAGTTTTACCCCTATAATAATACATTTAACTTTGAACTCCACCTACCACAATTTATTGTCATAGACTTGTTACAGTTGAAGGGACATCATAAAGCTAAAATTACATTCTTTAATCCTGCTCTGGAGCAGGAAAGCTTATAGTTTCCATGGATTTTTTTATCTATGTGTTTAATTCCTTTGTTGGAGAAAAACATAGTAATCTACAGTCAGTAATGCTTAAATTACATGCTAATAATTTGAAGAATGTATTTTTTTTTTAATAATCTTTTTTTGAGGTTTTTAATAAAATAAAATATACAATAAATACCATGTACTAGTGATGACAAAATTTAAATTGAACAATAAACAATGATGAGAATAAGAGTACAGATAAATGACAAAATATGGACTTCTGAAACCTCTTTTTTATTATACTGATTGCGTACCTTGATGACTATTTAGCTAGCCTCACATGTGCTAATTTATTTATTAAGAATTGATTAGACAAGATAGTCATATTTTGAACCCCTTAGGGTCCAAATGCCACTTAAAATGTGCATTTTGACTGTGGGTAAACACCGCTTTGGCTAATATATTAAATAATATGGATGGTATCCGCGTATAAATGATTATTATTTATTAAAATTTGTAAGTTATGTGTATAGCCGGTTGTTTCGTGCTCATATACTATGGGCTCTAACCAAGAAGAAACTATGACTTAGATTTGAGGTGTTTTAGAGCCTTCATGGGCTATATTCCATCATATGGTAAAATATATAACAAGTATTGGAGAAAGCTAGGAAACGGATTGCTGACATTAGCAAGTAACATATTCTGGGAGCAGCAAGTGGAATACAAATCCTCTGGCATTGAATTTAGCAGGGTTTTGTGGAACTATTAACATTATATGTATCGGACTGTAAAATGGTGTGGGTTGTATTTAAGTGTAAATAAAGATGAGGGGATCTAGGCGATTATGCTAAATAGGATTGTGTTTCTTAAGGTGGCTATATTAAAGGAAGTAGGGAGCTACTTTATAGAAGTGAGGTTATAAGGGATAAATAGAATTTTGCGTCAGTATTTTATTTAAACTTGTGTTAAGCACTGTTATGTGAGGCTATTGATCCTAGTTCTATAAGTTGCCAACATTTATCACACATAATAGTAATAGTTGTATTTAAAGCTTATATAAAGATGCCTTGTTATACTTGTGTTAAGTCTCTGTGTGCTGGAATTCTAAGTTGTGGTTCATACACCCACGGATCTCATATAAATTGAAGTGAGCGTGCCACCTCGGCCGCCGGCAATACGCCAACAGTGATAGGAGATAGGGCAGAATATGAGATTTAAGCAGGTTTTGACCCGGTTATGTTCCGAGCTAATACTTTTAGTGAGACTTATGAGATATGAAAGCTGTAAGGACCATTAATTAGGATATGGGATTACTCCCTCTGTAGATCAGTGTAAATATGTATATACAGGTAAAACATAAACAATACAAAAACATTGGTCCAAATCAGTCCATATTAATGAAAGTGTCTGGGTAACAACAACAGTGGAGGGTTCATAAATTAATAAAGAAATCATCTGTTATAGATTTCAGCTCTGTCTTAGCTTGAGGGGCAGCATCTACTGTGGTCTGATATGACAACCTAGCTGACCTTATTATTGAAGAAGCATCCCTGGATGAAATTCAGGATTGCTTAAAAAAGGACAGGACGGCAAACTTTATTTGTGAGGCAGCTGTACAAATGATTCACGTTACAGTGCTACAATTGTTGTTTTGGCTAGATGAGCCTTATGGTTAAAGTCATGGTCTGCAGACGTGGTTTCTAAAAGCAGACTCTTATCTCTTCCCTTTTAGTGGGAGAATTTGTTTTGGCCAGGTCTAGATCTATTTATTGCAACAGTCCCTGGAGGTAAAGGATCATTCCTGCCAGAAGATGAAAAAGCTAAAGAAAGGGTTAGGTTGGTTAGGTTTTTCACTCCTTTTGTCAGTGTAAGAATGTTCAAATTCTAAACAATCCAATGCAATCATCAGGACCCTCTAAAATTGACCCACTCTAAGTCAGGAATTCTTTCTCAGGTACCAATCAAGCAGTGTCTCCTGGTTTTTAGCCTGCACTGGTTAGCTCTCTGTCTCTGCCTGCTTGTCATCTACATGTAGTTTCACAATCAGCACAGCTATAAAAGGCTGCATCACAGGCCTCTCCCTGCCCTGACATTGTGTTTCATCCTCGCTGCCTCTGACCTGAAGTCTCTTTCCCTGTTGTTTGGTAATTCTTCTGGTTCCTGTATTCGGCTTGCCTCCTGACTTCTCTTTTGGATCTCCCTTGGATTTGTTGAAGGATTGGGCAGCTTCTCCGTTATTCTGAACTTGGCATGTTTTTCTGATGTCTCTTCTGGATTCTCCCTGTGTTTGGTACCTGATTGGACTGATTCCTGTTTTCACCCCCTTGGCCTATCTTCTTACTTCTCTCTTATCAGCCAGTCACAGCTACCAGTGTTTCCAGTAGCTCTACCCCAGTATCCTTTTCTTGTACCCTAGCCCTACACATGGCATCTGTTAAGTACCACTTTCCTGCTCCGGAACCTACGCCCTGCAGAAGGTATTTGTCAAGTAATAGTATCCTGCTTCAGCACCCTAGTTTTACAGAGGGCATCTACCAAGCACCACTATCATGGTCCATTACCCAAGTCCTGCAGAGGGCATCTGCCAAGGACTGCTATCCTGCTCCAGAACCCACACCCTGCACATGGCATCTGCCAAGCACCAGTATCTTGCTTCAGCACTCTAGCCCTGTAGAAGGCATGTGCCAAGAACCGATATCCTGCTCCTATGCTCAAGCCCTGCATAAGGCCCTCAAGTGGACCTTAGGGTGTGCCCTTCTGTCATTGGCCCTCAAGTGGGTATTCCAGTTCCTGTCCATGGCCTTAAATTGGGCATTCCAGTCCTCGGCTCTCTAGTGGGTGCTCCTGTTCCTGGCCCTAAAGTAGGCACTCCTGATCCTGGCCCTATTGCTAACTCCAGCTCTGATGTGGGCGTTACTGCTGCCTAATACTATTTCAAGTTTCCTGTACAATAAAACCTGCATTTTCGGTCTGTTGTTGCAACCTAAAAGGGTGTAGTACCATATAGAAGTCCATACCACTGGCCCCTTTTAGTGGTGATATGTCACCTAAACACATAAGATCCAAACTTCTGAACCTGCTCCTATGAGAGTGACAGCGTCGCAGCAGTGGCTTACTTAAATCATCAAAGCAAAACACAAAGTATCCAGCAATGAAGGAAGTAGCCTACATTCTCAATTGGGCCCTAATGTTAAAAGCATTGTGGTAATGGTGATATTCTAGAAAGGGATTTGACGGCTGATCAATATTCCCAGGGATTTTTTTTAAAAAGAGCTGATAACTGTTTTATTAAGGCAGTCTCGCTAAGAGGTGTTATACAGATAAACAGGCATTTCTATTTATACCCTAAATGGGTACATAATATAGCAATAAATAGGAATTTAATCGAGAAAAATAGAGAAAAAATGTGAAAAAAGCATTTTTGCACTTTTATTTATAACCATTTCTACACAACTAGTGTAGCTAAAGAAAAAATAAAAACTCCAATTAGATTTATTATGTTGTCCTGATTTTAGGAATACCCCATATGTTTATGTTTCCTACAAAGATGAAATTATTGGTTTAATGCTAAAATTTGCTATGCTTAGACTGTAAATTAAATCTAGATGTATTTTGACACATTGGGGCCTATCTATCAAGCTCCGAATGGAGCTTGAGGCCCCATGTTTCTGGCGAGCCTGCAGGCTCACAAGAAACAGCAGTTATGAAGCAGCGGTCACAAAGACCGCTGCTCCATAACCTGTCCGCCTGTTTTGAGCAGGTGGACAGACATCGCCGGAAATCAACCCGATCGAGTACGATCGGGTTGATTGACACCTCCCTGCAGGCGGCCTATTGACCGTGAGTCTGCAGGAGGCGGCGTTGCACCAGCAGCTCTTTTGAGCTGCTGGTGCAATACTGAATATTCAGCGAGGTCTGTCGGACCTGATCCGCACTGTCTGATCAGGTCCGACAGACCTTTGATAAATAGAGGCCTTAATCTTTAACTTTTTTTTTTTAACAATAATTTTTATTGAATATTTTCAAGTACATTGTAAAAGGCATGACATGATTGAACATTACATACATAGAGTAGTTACTGTAATACATATTTCTTTCATGTAATTAGCAAGAGTCCATGAGCTAGTGACGTATGGGATATACATTCCTACCAGGAGGGGCAAAGTTTCCCAAACCTTAAAATGCCTATAAATACACCCCTCACCACACCCACAATTCAGTTTTACAAACTTTGCCTCCTATGGAGGTGGTGAAGTAAGTTTGTGCTAGATTCTACGTTGATATGCGCTCCGCAGCAAGTTGGAGCCCGGTTTTCCTCTCAGCGTGCAGTGAATGTCAGAGGGATGTGAGGAGAGTATTGCCTATTTGAATGCAGTGATCTCCTTCTACGGGGTCTATTTCATAGGTTCTCTGTTATCGGTCGTAGAGATTCATCTCTTACCTCCCTTTTCAGATCGACGATATACTCTTATTTATATACCATTACCTCTGCTGATTCTCGTTTCAGTACTGGTTTGGCTTTCTACAAACATGTAGATGAGTGTCCTGGGGTAAGTAAATCTTATTTTCTGTGACACTCTAAGCTATGGTTGGGCACTTTGTTTATAAAGTTCTAAATATATGTATTCAAACATTTATTTGCCTTGACTCAGGATGTTCAACATTCCTTATTTTCAGACAGTCAGTTTCATATTTGGGATAATGCATTTGAATCATTCATTTTTTCTTACCTTAAAAAATTTGACTTTTTTTCCCTGTGGGCTGTTAGGCTCGCGGGGGCTGAAAATGCTTCATTTTATTGCGTCATTCTTGGCGCGGACTTTTTTGGCGCAAAAAATTATTTCTGTTTCCGGCGTCATACGTGTCGCCGGAAGTTGCGTCATTTTTGACGTCCTTTTGCGCCAAAAATGTCGGCGTTCCGGATGTGGCGTAATTTTTGGCGCCAAAAGCATTTAGGCGCCAAATAATGTGGGCGTCTTGTTTGGCGCTAAAAAAATATGGGCGTCGCTTTTGTCTCCACATTATTTAAGTCTCATTATTTATTGCTTCTGGTTGCTAGAAGCTTGTTCACTGGCATTTTTTTCCCATTCCTGAAACTGTCATTTAAGGAATTTGATCAATTTTGCTTTATATGTTGTTTTTTCTATTACATATTGCAAGATGTTCCACGTTGCAACTGAGTCAGAAGATACTTCAGGAAAATCGCTGCCCGGTGCTGGAGCTACCAAGCTAAGTGTATCTGCTATAAATTTTTGATATCTGTTTCTCCAGCTGTTGTTTGTATTGCATGTCATGACAAACTTATTAATGCAGATAAAATTTCCTTTAGTACTGTTACATTACCTGTTGCTGTTCCGTCAACATCTAATTTTCAGAGTGTTCCTGATAAACATAAGAGATTTTATTTTTTAAATCCATTTAGAAGGCTATGTCTGTTATTTTTCCTTCTAGTTTACATAAAAGTCTTTTAAAACTTCTCTTTTTTCAGATGAATTTTTAAATGAACATCATCATTCTGATACTGATAATGGTTCTTCTGGTTCAGAGGTTTCTGTCTCAGAGGTTGATGCTGATAAATCTTTGTATTTGTTCAAGTTGGAATTTATTCGTTCTTTATTTAAAGAAGTATTAATTGCTTTAGAAATAGAGGATTCTGGTCCTCTTGATACTAAATCTAAACGTTTAAATAAGGTTTTTAAATCTCCTGTAGTTATTCCAGAAGTGTTTAATCTCCCTGATGCTATTTCTGAAGTAATTTCCAGGGAATGGAACAATTTGGGTAATTCTTTTACTCCTTCTAAACGTTTAAGCAATTATATCCTATGCCATCTGACAGATTAGAGTTTTTTGGGACAAAATCCCTAAGGTTATGGGGCTGTCTCTACTCCTGCTAAATGTACTACTATTCCTACGGCAGATAGTACTTCATTTAAGGATCCTTTAGATAGGAAAATTGAATCCTTTCTAAGAAAAGCTTACTTATGTTCAGGTAATCTTCTTAGACCTGCTATATTTTTAGCGGATGTTGCTGCAGCTTCAACTTTTTGGTTAGAAGTTTTAGCGCAACAAGTAACAGATCATAATTTTATAGCATTATTATTATTCTATAACATGCTAATAATTTTATTGGTGATACCATCTTTTGATATCATTAGAGTTGATGTCAGGTATATGTCTCTAGCTATTTTAGCTAGAAAAGCTTTATGGATTAAACTTGGAATGCTGATATGTCTTCTAAGTCAACTTTGCTTTCCCTTTCTTTCCAGGGTAATAAATTATTATCTCAACTGTTTCTGGAAGGAAGGGAACTTTTTTACCAAAGGATAAAAAATCCAAGGTAAATTTAGGTTTAATAATCATTTTTCGTTCTTTTTCTCACAAAAAAGAACAAAAGCCTGATCCTTCATCCTCAGGAGTGGTATCAGTTTGGAAACTATTTCCAGTTTGGAATATATCCAAGCCTTATAGAAACCTATAGCCAGCTCCTAAGTACCCATGAAGGTGCGGCCCTTATTCCAGTTCAGCTGGTATGGGGCAGATTACGTTTTCTTCAAAGAAATTTGGATCAATTCCGTTTTCTGGTTTCAGAACATTGTTTCAGAAAGGTACAGAATTGGCTTCAAGTTAAGGCCTCCTGCTAAGAGATTTTTTTCTTTCCCGTGTCCCAGTTAACACAGCAAAGGCTCAGCATTTCTGAAATGTGTTTCAGATCTAGAGTTGGCTGGAGTAATTATGCCAGTTCCAGTTCTGGAACAGGGGCTGGGGTTTTATCTCTTCATTGTACCAAAGAAGGTCAATTCCTTCAGACCAGTTCCGGATCTATCAATATTGAATCGTTATGTAAGGATACCAACATTCAAGATGGTTACTGTAGGACTATCCTGCCTTTTGTTTAGCAGGGGCATTATATGTCTACAATAGATTTACAGGATGTGTATCTGCATATTCCGATTCATCCAGATCACTTTTAGTGTCTGAGATTCTCTCTTTAGACAAGCATTACCAGTTTTGTGGCTCTACCGTTTGGCCTAGCCTCAGTTCCAAGAATTTTTTTCAAAGGTTCTCGGTGCCCTTCTTTCTGTAATCAGAGAACAGGGTTTTGGTATTTCCTTATTTGGACGATATCTTGGTACTTGCTCAGTCTTCTCATTTTGGAAGAATCTCATACGAATCGACTTGTGTTGTTTCTTCAAGTTCATGGTTGGAGGATCAATTTACCAGTTTATCAGTTCATTGATTCCTCAGACAAGGGTAACCTTTTTAGGTTTCTAGATAGATTCAGTGTCTATGACTCTGTCCTTCTCAGACAAGAGAAGTTTAACATTGATATCAGCTTGTCAAAACCTTCAGTCACAATCATTCCCTTTGGTAGCCTTATGCATGGAAATTTTAGGTCTTAGGACTGCCGCATCAGATGCGATCTCCTTTGCTCGTTTTCACATGCGACCTCTTCAGCTCTGTATGCTGAACCAATGGTGCAGGGATTACTCAAAGATATCTCAATTAATATCTTTAAACCGATTATACGACACTCTCTGACATGGTGGACAGATCACCATCGTTTAGTTCAGGGGGCTTTTTTGTTTTTCCGACCTGGACTATAATCTCAACAGATGCAAGTCTTACAGGTTGGGGAGCTGTGTGGGGGTATCTGATGGCACAAGGGGTTTGGGAATCTCAGGAGGTGAGATTTCCGATCAATATTTTGGAACTCCGTGCAATTTTCAGAGCTCTTCAGTCTTGGCCTTTTCTGAAGAGAGAGTTGTTCATTTGTTTTCAGATAGACAATGTCACAACTGTGGCATACATCAATCATCAAGGAGGGACTCACAGTCCTCTGGCTATGAAAGAAGTATCTCGAATTTTGGTTTGGGCGGAATCCAGCTCCTGTCTAATCTCTGCGGTTCATATCCCAGGTATGGACAATTGGAAAGCGGATTATCTCAGTTGCCAAACGTTGCACCTGGGCGAATGGTCTTCACCCAGAGGTATTTCCTCAGATTGTTCAAATGTGGGAATTCCCAGAAATAGATCTGATGGCTTCTCATCTAAACAAGAAACTTACCTGGTATCTGTCCGGATCCCGGGATCCTCGGGCGGAGGCAGTGGATGCATTATCTCTTCCTTACAAGTGTCATCCTGCCTATATCTTTCCGCCTCTAGTTCTTCTTCCAAGGGTATTCTCCAATATTCTAAAGGAATGCTCATTTGTCCTGCTGGTAGCTCCAGCATGGCCTCACAGGTTTTGGTATGCGGATCTTGTCCGGATGGCCTCTTGCCAGCTGTGGACTCTTCCGTTAAGACCAGTCTTTCTGTCTCAAGGTTCTTTTTTTCCATCAGGATTTCAAAACCTTAATTTTTAAGGTATGGAGTTTGAACGCTTGATTCTTGGTCAAAGAGGTTTCTCTGACTCTGTGATTGATACTATGTGACAGGCTCGT
Organism: Bombina bombina; assembly: GCF_027579735.1. Taxonomy (NCBI): domain Eukaryota; kingdom Metazoa; phylum Chordata; class Amphibia; order Anura; family Bombinatoridae; genus Bombina; species Bombina bombina. Next base: position 592,929,868 of record NC_069503.1, on the reverse strand, counting down.
AAATCTGTATCTAGAGAGATATATTATAGAGTCTGGAAGACTTATTTTTCTTCAGGATGGTTTAGATAAAGGTTTGTCCGCAAGTTCCTTGAAAGACAAATCTCTGCTCTTTCTGTTCTTTTTCACAGAAGGATTGCTAATCTTCCTGATATTCATTGTTTTGTACAACCTTTGGTTCGTATAAAACCTGTCATTAAGTCAATTTCTCCTCCTTGGAGTTTGAATTTGGTTCTGGGGGCTCTTCAAGCTCCTCCTTTTGAACCCATGCATTCATTGGACATTAAATTACTTTCTTGGAAAGTTTTGTTCCTTTTGGCAATCTCTTCTGCCAGAAGAGTTTCTGATTTATCTGCTCTTTCTTGTGAGTCTCCTTTTCTGATTTTTCATCAGGATAAGGCGGTGTTGCGAACTTCTTTTGAATTTTTACCTAAAGTTGTGAATTCCAACAACATTAGTAGAGAAATTGTGGTTCCTTCATTATGTCCTAATCCTAAGAATTCTAAGGAGAAATCGTTGCATTCTTTGCATGTTGTTAGAGCTTTGAAATATTATGTTGAAGCTACTAAGTCTTTCCGAAAGACTTCTAGTCTATTTGTTATCTTTTCCGGTTCTAGAAAAGGCCAGAAAGCTTCTGCCATTTCTTTGGCATCTTGGTTGAAATCTTTAATTCATCTTGCTTATGTTGAGTCGGGTAAAACTCCGCCTCAGAGGATTACAGCTCATTCTACTAGGTCAGTTTTTACTTCCTGGGCATTTAGGAATGAAGCTTCGATTGATCAGATTTGCAAAGCAGCAACTTGGTCCTCTTTGCATACTTTTACTAAATTCTACCATTTTGATGTATTTTCTTCTTCTGAAGCAGTTTTTTGTAGAAAAGTACTTCAGGCAGCGGTTTCAGTTTGAATCTTCTGCTTATGTTTTTCATTAAACTTTATTTGGGTGTGGATTATTTTCAGCAGGAATTGGCTGTCTTTATTTTATCCCTCCCTCTCTAGTGACTCTTGTGTGGAAAGATCCACATCTTGGGTAATCATTATCCCATACGTCACTATCTCATGGACTCTTGCTAATTACATGAAAGAAAACATAATTTATGTAAGAACTTACCTGATAAATTCATTTCTTTCATATTAGCAAGAGTCCATGAGGACCGCCCTTTTTTTTTTTTTTTGTGGTGGTTATGATTTTTGTATAAAGCACAATTATTCCAATTCCTTATTTTATATGCTTTCGCACTTTTTTATCACCCCACTTCTTGGCTATTCGTTAAACTGAATTGTGGGTGTGGTGAGGGGTGTATTTATAGGCATTTTAAGGTTTGGGAAACTTTGCCCCTCCTGGTAGGAATGTATATCCCATACGTCACTAGCTCATGGACTCTTGCTAATATGAAAGAAATGAATTTATCAGGTAAGTTCTTACATAAATTATGTTTTTTATCTTCTGGTTGTTCACCAGACATTCTCAAATATTTTTATCGCCAAGGGCAGAAAATAAAATTATGTCTTAAAAAACACACATACAATTTTTTTTTTATTGAATTACAATGATAAATTATATAAACTTTTTATTAAAGTAAATTTATTAAAAAAAATTAAAAAAAAAACATTTTACACTTTTTTTCCCCACTGGAACAGAAGGTGAGGGATTGTTAACAAACAATGGCATGTAATTTTTGACGTGATCACTGTGACTGGACAATTTTTTTTGTGTATCACTGGACTGCATCACAGTGACTAGTCTTATACCAGCATGCATTGTGGCATGCTAGTATCTAGGCTCCATTTTAAGTATACAATCACTGTGATTGGCACATTGATTGTATATTGATTGTATACACAGTAACTGTTTTTTAAAAGTTACTGTACTGCTGCTGGCTAGCCTCATATGCAGGCTTTCAGCAGCAACATAATAAATATACACTGATCACAGCGTGTATTTCAGGAATGGATGCACCCCACTGACAGAAATGGGATCACAGGGACACACTGTCTATGTGATCACTATCCTGGGATGTTCTTTATTACGCTATTTCTTCACTGTCTCATTCCTCAGGCATGCAGAAATAGAGTGGTTGCACTGACGGTGCTGACACAGGCACTCTTAACAGCCCAGGACACATCCGCCTTACTGTGTACAGCGCTGGTTCTTAAGGGCTAAACGACCATTCATTAATACATTCTTTTAATAATTATTATTTCAATGCAAAAAGAAAAACACTTACGCCCCCTACATAATGCTTCAATATTAACCCCTAAACTGCCAAAATCCAGATTGCAATTTAAACCTCCTACACTATTAATCCCTAAACAGCCACAGCACCATCGCAATGTAAACCTCCTATTTCGTTAACCCCTAAACTGTCATAGCTCCCATTGCAATGTAAACCCCCCTATAAACTATTAACCTTTAAACCACCACAATCTTTAATTTTCTTTATTCTTTACAGGTACAGCTAGGCTAATGTTACATAATTCTGTATATAGTACAGAATTATGTAACATTAATACCTAAGTTTACTGTCGGTTTAAGGCAGTTGCCTATTTGGCCTAACCTGCTCTGAGCACAGAGTTTGACACTAAGGGCTAGATTACAAGTGAGGTGCTCACGTTAAATAACCATTCATTACAAGTGGCTGGTTAATGCTATGGTGAGCTCACGTTTTCACTTTGCGCTAGAGATTATAAACCAGAGATCAGACCTCTGGTTAACTAAAATAAAATTGCCTCAAAATAAAAAGAATCTTGATCACCAAAAAGGTTAGAAAAACAGCACACCTTCTTTGTTTGTAGTGGGGCATGGAATAAAGGACTTGCCAAGTCCCAGTCAATCCAAATGTAAAGAATATTCCAGCCTCCAATTTCTTTAAAAGACCTTTATTTCATATAGGGTCCTGAGTAGAAAATTACTTAAGTAATTTTCTACTCAGGACCCTATATGAAATAAAGGCCTTTTAAAGAAATTGGAGGCTGGAATATTCTTTACATTCCCAAAATAAAAAGGACAGTAAAGAAGCATCAAATATAAATATGACCATTTTTATTTATATTTTTAAAAACTGCATAAACCGGTAATAAGGGGTTAAAGTGAGGGAATGTGGGGTGTTAGAAAAAAAACCTGCACATAAAGTGTCTGTACATGGAGGTAAATGGGGGACTGTGTTTTCTCTATAAATATATATGTATATGCTTATTAATGTGTTAATATGTGTATATTCTATATTTATATATGCATATACTTATAAATTTATTACAGTCCAATGCTGCAAGATTTGCCCCTTGAGCTACGCTAAGTGGTTTACAGTGGCTACCGGCTGCATGGTGGCTGCCATTGGAGCATATAGAAGCGTGTTCTCATGAGCACTTGGCTTTTGGCTCCCATAAGCACATTATTGCGCTCCACTCATAATCTAGCCCTTAATATTTTATCTTTGCATTTAAAAAATAAATGAATTTGTAAATAATATTTAGTTTGTTCTCTACATACAATACAGTGCAAACGTCTTAGGCCACCATTAGATTTATTGTTTTAGCAAAGTTTTAATGGCCATCCATATCTATTTTTCAGACTTTTTATTAAGATACAAACATAAAATACAGGAAATATGTACACAAAATATAACCCCCCACACACAATTTTCAGAACAAAATGGCTTCTTCAGGCAAAAGTCAATATTTAGTGTGACCTCCCTTGTCGCTAAGCACATCTTGAACTCTTTTGGGGAGACTGTCCTGAAATTTTCTGAAGTGATCTGCTGGTATATTATACAAGGCTTCTTTCAGTACTTCCCAGAGTTCTTCTTTAGATTTAGGTTGTCTCTTTATTTCTTTCTCTGTCCAGGTGATCCCATACTGCCTCTAAAATATTCAGGTCTGGAGTCTTTGGAGGCCAGTCCATGACAGTCTGTGTTATATCAGCTGTTTTTCTCTCCAAATACAATTTCACTGCATTAGCAGTGTGCTTGTGATCGTGATCATGCTAAAAAATAAAAACATTCCCAATCGTGCACTTTTCCAAAGGAATGGCATGAAGAATTAAAACCTGTCTGTACTTTTCAGCATTCATGATCCCATTAATTTGGACAATATTGTCAACACCATTGGCAGAAATACAGGACAGACCCTCCACATGTTCCACTGAAGGCCTCAAGAACTCATTCTTCCATTTCTCTCCAACTCTTCTTCTCACATATTGTCGACAATTGGACCCAAAAATTTCAAACTTGAATTCATCACTCTATAATACTCTTTTGCACTGACCTTCATTGCAATCTTTGTAAGCTTAAGCATATCTTTATTTTTTCACCCTGTTCCCCTTTTGAAAAAAGTGGTTTCTTGGCTGCTACCACAAAGACCATTCCTGATCAAGCTTCTTCGGACTATAGAATGGTCAACTTGACATTCAGATGAAATTGCCAGATGCTGAGCCAGGTCCTTGCTGGACGTCTTCCGATCTCTCAAAGAAGAAACTCTTAGAAACTTCTCATCAGATTTTGAAAGTTTTCTTGGCATTCCAGTCCTTTTTTGTTATTGACCTCTCCTGATTCTTTAAATGTCTTTATAAAAGCTTGCATACCACATCTTGAGTATCCAGCTTGTTTGCTGATTTCCCTTTGAGAGTGGCCTTGCTGATGCAAAAGTATGATTTTATGTCTGCCAAATTCTGTGATCTTTTTTTATTTTGAATGGAATGATGCAAGCATCCAATGAATTAAACTCATACCACATGTGTATGTATTGCTCGAGCATGTCTTGCACAAACCTAGTGTAAAAGAACTTTTTCACAGTAGTAATTTTGATATGAAATAGTAGGACAAATACAGGTGTAAGCAATTATATTAATTAAGGTTCCATTCCATTTAGGTTTATGAGAGCCAGGCTCCTGCTATTGCTCAAGTGAAATGGGAGGTCACACTAAATACTTGCCACTTTAGCCTATAGAAGCTGTTTTGTTCTGATTTGTTTCTGTTTTTTTAATACTGCATACAAATAAATAAATCTAATGGTGGCCTAAGACTTTTGCACAGTACTGTAGGTAATTTATTAAAATATTTCTTAAACCCCATTTCTCTTGTTAAGTGTGTTCAGTCCACGGGTCATCCATTACTTATGGGATATATTCTCCTTCCCAACAGGAAGTTGCAAGAGGATCACCCAAGCAGAGCTGCTATATAGCTCCACCCCTCACATGTCATACCCAGTCATTCTCTTGCAAGTCTCAACAAAGGAGGTTGTGAGAGGAGATAGGAGTAACATTCTTCAATCAAAAGTTTATTATTTTAAAATAGCACCGGAGTGTGCTGTTTGTTCTCTCAGGCAGTATTTAGAAGAAGAATCTGCCTGCGTTTTTTCTATGATCTTAGCAGACGTAACTAAGATCCACTGGCTGTTCTCGCACATTCTGAGGAGTGGGGTATCTTCGGAGAAGGGAATAGCATGCGGGGTCCCCCGCAAATGAGGTATGTGCAGTAAAATATTTTCTAGGAATGGAATTGACTATGAAAACAATGCTGTTACCCATATGACGTAAGTACAGCCTTTAATGCAGTAGTAGCGACTGGTATCAGGCTGATAAATGTATGCGCAGTTGAGTTATTTTCTAGGGACTAGAATTTAACTTTAAATACTGTTAGTACTGAAATAAATGTATGAGCCTTAACTGCAGTAGAAGCGACTGGTAGCAGGCTTAGTGATAACTTTGCATAACACTGGAAAGTTGTTTTTTAAAAACGTTTACTGGCATGTTATTCGTTTTGTGAGGTACTTTGGTGATAAATCTTTTTGGGCATGATTTTTTTCCACATGGCTAACGTATATTTCTGCATAGACACCGTTATATCAGGTCTCCCACTGTTGTGATATGAGTGGGAGGGCCCTTTTTTTTTTTTTTTTTTTTTTTTAGCGCCTTGTTGCGCAGTTAAAATTCTAGCACGGTCTTCCTGCTTCTTCCTCTTTGATCCAGGACGTCTCCAGAGAGCTCAGGGGTCTTCAAAATTCATTTTTGAGGGAGGTAATCAGTCACAGCAAACCTGTGACAGTGTGTTTGACTGTGAGAAAAGCGTTAAATCTTAAATTGATTATCCGTTTTGGGTATTGAGGGGTTAATCATCCTTTCGCTAATGGGTGCAATCCTCTGCTAATTTCATACATTTACTGTTTAAAATTGGTTGCTATAACCGTATTAGTTCGTTGTTATTTCAACTGTGACAGTTTTTTTTTTTTTTGTGTTTTTTAAAAGCGCTGCAGCGTTTTTTATATTGCTTGTAAACTTATTGAAAGAAATTTCCAAGCTTGATAGCTTCATTGCTAGTCTGTTTAAACATGTCTGACACAGATGAATCTGCTTGCTCATTATGTTTAAAGGCCAATGTGGAGCCCAATAGAAATATGTGTACCAATTGTATTGATGTTACTTTAAATAAAAGTCTGTCTTTACCGGTAAAGACATTATCACCAGACAACGAGGGGGAAGTTATGCCGCCTAACTCTCCTCACGTGTCAGTACCTTTGCCTCCCGCTCAGGAGGTGCGTGAGATTGTGGCGCCAAGCACATCAAGGCACTTACAAATCACTTTACAAGATATGGCTAATGTTATGAAAGAAGTATTATCTAATTTGCCTGAGTTAAGAGGCAAGCGCGATAGCTCTGGGTTAAGGACAGAGCGCGCTGATGATATGAGGGCCATGTCTGACACTGCGTCACAATTTGCAGAACATGAGGACGGAGAGCTTCATTCTGTGGGTGACGGATCTGATCCAGGGAGACCGGATTCAGAAATATCAAATTTTAAATTTAAGCTTGAGAACCTCCGTGTATTACTAGGGGAGGTATTAGCGGCTCTGAATGATTGCGACACGGTTGCAATCCCAGAGAAATTATGTAGGCTGGATAAATACTATGCGGTACCGGTGTGTACTGACGTTTTTCCTATACCTAAAAGGCTTACAGAGATTATTAACAAGGAGTGGGATAAACCCGGTGTGCCTTTTTCCCCTCCTCCGATATTTAGAAAAATGTTCCCAATAGACGCCACCACACGAGACTTATGGCAGACGGTCCCTAAGGTGGAGGGAGCAGTTTCTACTTTAGCCAAGCGTACCATTATTCCGGTGGAGGATAGTTGTGCTTTCTCAGATCCAATGGATAAAAAATTAGAAGGTTACCTTAAGAAAATGTTTGTTCACAAGGTTTTATATTACAGCCCCTTGCATGCATTGCGCCCGTCACTGCTGCAGCGGCTTTCTGGTTTGAGTCTCTGGAAGAGGCTATTCGCACAGCACCATTGGATGAGACTTTGAACAAGCTTAAAGCCCTTAAGCTAGCTAATGCATTTGTTTCGGATGCCGTTGTGCATTTAACCAAACTAACGGCTAAGAACTCCAGATTCGCCATTCAGGCGCGCAGAGCGCTATGGCTTAAATCCTGGTCAGCAGATGTAACTTCTAAATCTAAATTGCTTGATATTCCTTTCAAAGGGCAAACCTTATTCGGGCCCAGCTTGAAGGAGATTATTGCTGACATTACTGGAGGTAAGGGTCACACCCTTCCTCAGGACAGGGCTAAATCAAAGGCCAAACAGTCTAGTTTTCGTGCCTTTCGTAATTTCAAGGCAGGAGCAGCATCAACTTCCTCCGCTCCAAAACAGGAAGGAACTGCTGCTCGTTACAGACAGGGTTGGAAAAGCAACCAGTCCTGGAACAAGGGCAAGCAGGCCAGAAAGCCTACTTCTGCCACTAAGAAAGCATGAAGAGAGGGCCCCCTATCCGAAAACGGATCTAGTGGGGGGCAGACTTTCTCTCTTCGCCCAGGCTTGGGCAAGAGATGTCCAGGATCCCTGGGCGTTGGAGATTATATCTCAGGGATACCTTCTGGACTTCAAAGCTTCTCCTCCACAAGGGAGATTTCATCTTTCAAGGTTGTCAGCAAACCAAATAAAGAAAGAGGCTTTTCTTCACTGTGCACAAGACCTCCTAGTAATGGGGGTGATCCACCCAGTTCCGCGGACGGAACAAGAGCAAGGATTTTACTCAAATCTGTTTGTGGTTCCCAAGAAAGAGGGAACCTTCAGACCAATCTTGGACCTAAAAATCTTAAACAAATTCCTAAGAGTTCCATCATTCAAAATGGAGACTATTCGAACCATCCTACCCATGATCCAAGAGGGTCAGTATATGACCACAGTGGACTTAAAGGATGCCTACCTTCACATACCGATTCACAAAGATCATTATCGGTACCTAAGGTTTGCCTTTCTAGACGGGCATTACCAGTTTGTAGCTCTTCCCTTCGGGTTAGCTACGGCCCCGAGAATTTTTACAAAGGTTCTGGGCTCGCTTCTGGCGGTACTAAGACCGCGAGGCATAGCGGTGGCTCCGTACTTAGACGACATTCTGATACAAGCGTCAAGTTTTCAAAATGCAAAGTCTCATACAGAGATAGTTCTAGCATTTCTGAGGTCGCATGGGTGGAAAGTGAACATGGAAAAGAGTTCTCTGTTACCACTCACAAGGGTTCCCTTTCTAGGGACTCTTATAGATTCTGTAGAGATGAAGATTTACCTGACGGAGTCCAGGTTATCAAAAATCCTAAATGCTTGCCGTGTCCTTCATTCCATTCCAAGCCCATCAGTAGCTCAGTGCATGGAAGTAATCGGCTTAATGGTCGCGGCAATGGACATAGTGCCATTTGCGCGCCTGCATCTCAGACCGCTGCAATTATGCATGCTGAGTCAGTGGAATGGGGATTACTCAGATCTGTCCCCTTTACTAAATCTGGACCAGGAGACCAGAGATTCTCTTCTCTGGTGGTTGTCTCGGATTCATCTGTCCAAGGGAATGACTTTTCGCAGACCAGATTGGACGATTGTAACAACAGATGCCAGCCTTCTAGGCTGGGGCGCAGTCTGGAATTCCCTGAAGGCTCAGGGATCATGGACTCAGGAGGAGAAACTCCTTTCAATAAACATTCTGGAATTAAGAGCGATATTCAATGCTCTTCTAGCTTGGCCTCAGTTAGCAACACTGAGGTTCATCAGAGTTCAGTCGGACAACATCACGACTGTGGCTTACATCAATCATCAAGGGGGAACCAGGAGTTCCCTAGTGATGTCAGATGTCTCAAAGATAATTCGCTGGGCAGAGTCTCACTCTTGCCATCTGTCGGCGATCTACATCCCAGGCGTGGAGAACTGGGAGGCGGACTTTCTAAGCCGCCAGACCTTTCACCCGGGGGAGTGGGAACTTCACCCGGAGGTATTTGCTCAACTGATTCTTCGTTGGGGCGAACCGGAACTGGATCTCATGGCTTCTCGCCAGAACGCCAAGCTTCCTTGTTACGGATCCAGGTCCAGGGACCCGGGAGCGGTTCTGGTAGATGCTCTAGCAGCCCCTTGGGTTTTCAACATGGCTTATGTGTTCCCACCGTTTCCGTTGCTGCCTCGTCTGATTGCCAGGATCAAACAGGAGAGAGCATCAGTGATTCTGATAGCGCCTGCGTGGCCACGCAGGACCTGGTATGCAGACCTTGTGGACATGTCGTCCTGTCCACCATGGTCTCTGCCTCTGAGGCATGACCTTCTACTTCAGGGTCCTTTCAACCATCCAAGCCTAATTTCTCTGAGGCTGACTGCATGGAGATTGAACGCTTGATTCTATCAAAGCGTGGTTTCTCGGAGTCGGTTATTGATACATTGATACAGGCTCGGAAACCGGTTACCAGAAAAATTTACCATAAGATATGGCGTAAATATTTACATTGGTGTGAATCCAAGAGTTACTCATGGAGTAAGGTTAGGATTCCTAGGATATTGTCTTTTCTACAAGAGGGTTTAGAAAAGGGTTTATCCGCTAGTTTGTTAAAGGGACAGATTTCTGCTCTGTCTATTCTTTTTCACAAACGTCTGGCATAGAACCCAGACGTCCAGGCTTTTTGTCAGGCTTTGGCTAGGATTAAGCCTGTGTTTAAAACTGTTGCTCCCCCGTGGAGCTTAAACTTGGTTCTTAAAGTTCTTCAGGGTGTTCCGTTTGAACCCCTTCATTCCATTGATATTAAGCTTTTATCTTGGAAAGTTCTGTTTTTGATGGCTATTTCCTCGGCTCGGAGAGTCTCTGAGTTATCTGCCTTACATTGTGACTCTCCTTATCTGATTTTTCATTCAGACAAGGTAGTTTTGCGTACTTAAACCTGGGTTTTTACCTAAGGTTGTTTCTAATAGGAATATCAATCAGGAGATTGTTGTTCCATCATTATGTCCTAACCCTTCTTCAAAGAAGGAACGTCTTTTGCATAATCTGGACGTAGTCCGTGCTCTGAAGTTCTACTTACAGGCAACTAAGGAATTTCGGGCAAACTTCTTCTCTGTTTGTCGTTTATTCTGGACAAAGGAGAGGTCAAAAGGCTTCGGCCACCTCTCTCTCTTTTTGGCTTCGTAGCATAATACGTTTAGCCTATGAGACTGCTGGACAGCAGCCCCCTGAAAGAATTACAGCTCATTCCACTAGAGCTGTGGCTTCCACCTGGGCCTTTAAGAATGAGGCCTCTGTTGAACAGATTTGCAAGGCTGCAACTTGGTCTTCACTTCATACCTTTTCAAAATTTTACAAATTTGACACTTTTGCTTCTTCGGAGGCTGTTTTTGGGAGACAGGTTCTACAGGCAGTGGTTCCTTCTGTTTAAAGTTCCTACCTTGTCCCTCCCATCATCCGTGTACTTTAGCTTTGGTATTGGTATCCCATAAGTAATGGATGACCCATGGACTGAACACACTTAACAAGAGAAAACATAATTTATGCTTACCTGATAAATTTATTTCTCTTGTAGTGTGTTCAGTCCACGGCCCGCCCTGTCTTTTTTTGAGGCAGTTCTAAATTTTAATTAAAACTCCAGTCACCACTGCACCCTATAGTTTCTCCTTTCTCGTCTTGTTTCGGTCGAATGACTGGATAGGACATGTGAGGGGTGGAGCTATATAGCAGTTCTGCTTGGGTGATCCTCTTGCAACTTCCTGTTGGGAAGGAGAATATATCCCATAAGTAATGGATGACCCGTGGACTGAACACACTACAAGAGAAATAAATTTATCAGGTAAGCATAAATTATGTTTTTCTATTGCATGCCTTTCCTTAAAGATATACATTATAACAAGTATGATAATTAGTTTAAATGTCAGGTAATTAAAATGTCAGGTAATTAAAGGGATATGAAACCCCAAGAAATATTTCATGATTGAGATAAAGCATGCAATTTAAACAACTTTCTATTTGACTTCATTCTCTTTGTATCTTTTGTTGAAAAGAAAGGGACATATGCTTATTTGCCAGCCCATTTCTGGAGCACTATATGGCAGCAGTTTCACAAGAATGCACTATTTCCTGTCATGTAGTGCTTCAGATGCCTACTTAGGTATCTTTTCGTTAAACAGAATATCATGGGTATTAAGCAAATTTGAGAATAGAAGTAAATTGGAAACTTTTTTTTAAAAATGGTATGTACCGATTTGAACCTTATCTTAATAACTGTCAGGGTGCCAGGAATCAGTTTGAGACGAGAAGTGCAAAAATAATCACACCTTTAGTAATAGCAAAAAATAATAAAAAGTCCACAAGTCAAATAACAAGCCAGGAGAAAAAAAAAGAGGACTGGTAGTCGACGAGCCGAATCAGGAGCCAAAGCGAATAGTCAGACGAGCCGAGTCAGGAGCCAAAGCGAGTAGTCAGATGAGCCGGAATCAGGAACAAGGAGAACAGCAGAGTCAGGAACAAGCCAGAGATCAGGAACCAGGAGGGACGTCAGACAGCCAGGTAATTCACAGGAACAGGAGCTCTCACAAACAGGTCTGAGACAACACAAGGGCAAAGCATACTGAACAGAGGCCCTTTAAATAATAAGTGATGACATCACAATTCTGAGACTGCATCCTGTCTCACACGGATGATGTACACCAGTCTGGCCATAAAAGGAAGTGCAGGAAATGAGCAGCATCACACAGTATGCACCAGAGTAAGCAAGAGAGGTGAGTAAAATGGCTGCCATCACCACATGGCAAACAAAACAGGGCAAAAACCCTGACAATAACTTGATGTTAGTAAAGTTATTTTATATATTTTTATCAGAGATTAATAACTGCATTGCAGAATATCTGCATACAAATACATTTTAATGTATTAAAAATAGAAATTTGTCTTAAAAATTTGCACTGGTTTGCAGTCAAGGGACACACCAACTGAAAACTCTGAGTGTTGTTTATTTTATTACATTTTCTGTGGCCATTTAGGGACATATAGAAATGAGCTCCAGTACAAATCAAGCAATCGGTGTAGGAGGACCAGAGTTTTGTACTCCACAGAATGCACCCAAGTGTGCTCTGAGTGCAGTGGGAAAAACTACACCTTTTCTCCTACATTGGTGTGTCTGGTCCACGGCTTCATCCTTACTTGTGGGATATTCTCTTCCCCTACAGGAAATGGCAAAGAGAGCACACAGCAAAAGCTGTCCATATAGCCCCCTCTGGCTCCGCCCCCCAGTCATTTTCTTTGCCGCTCTGAACAAGTAGCATCTCCACGGGGATGGTAAAGAGTATGTGGTGTTAGTTTTAGTTTTATTTCTTCTATCAAGAGTTTGTTATTTTAAAATAGTGCCGGTTTGTACTATTTACTCTACAACAGAAAGTGATGAAGAGTTCTGTTAAAAGAGGAGTATGATTTTAGCACCAGTAACTAAAATCCATTGCTGTTCCCACGCAGGACTTTTGAAACCAGAGAACTTCAGTTGGGGGGAACAGTTTGCAGACTTATCTGCTCCAGGTATGACCAGTCCCTTTTCTAACAAGACATAGTAATGCTAGAAGACTGTCAGTTTTCCCTTATGGGATCGGTAAGCCATTTTCTTAGACTCAGTAACAGAATTCAGGCTTATAAATTAGGCTCTATGCTGGTTGACACTATTGTGGGCTAAATCGATTTGTTTATATCATATTTATATGACATTTGGAGTGTTTTGTGAACTTTGAAACACTTTTGGGAACGTTTAATTACGCCTGGCAGTTGTTTAGACGCCTAATCTAGTCAGAAAGGCCCCTTCACTCTGGTATGCAGAGGGAGGAGGCCTCATTTTCGCGCCTCAGTTGCGCAGTTACTTCTAAAGGCAGTGCATGCAGCTTCATGTGAGAGGGTCCTGTGGCTGAGAAACGGACTCAGGAAGGCTTATTTCTGTGGTGAATAACCCCTAAGGAAGGTAAAAGCCGCAGCAAAGTCTGTGGCAGGGACTGTAGTGTGTTTAAACCGGTAAATTGAACTATTAGCTCCGGTTTGCTCATTTAAGGGTTTAGAGACTTGAAATCTGGTGTGCAATACTTTCAAAGCATTAAGACACTGGGGTGTAAATTTTATAAAGATCGGATATTTCCTTGATAGTTTTTCGAACATTCAGAAATAAAGTGTGCTCTTTTTATTATTTAAAGAGACAGTAACGGTTTTGTTTAAAATCGTTTTTATTGCATTAATAGCCTGCCTAAATCTGTCTAACATGTCTGTACCTTCAGATAGCATATGTTCTGTGTGTATGGAAGCCAAGGTGGTTCCCCCTTTAAATGTATGTGCAAATTGTGCCATGGCGTCCAAACAAAGTACTGTCACATTTAATAAGGTTGCCCAAGATGATTCTTCAAATGTAGGTAGTGGGGATAGCTCATCATCCTCTCCTTCTGTGTCAACACCAGTTTTGCCCGCGCAGGCACCTAGTACATCTAGCGCGCCAATGCTTGTTACTATGCAGCAATTAACAGCAGTAATGGATAATTCTATAGCAAATCTTTTATCCAAACTGCCAGCATTTCCCAGAAAGCGTGATTGCTCAGTTTTAAATACAGAGGATGAGCAAGTTGGTGCTGACGATAATTTATCTGTTATACCCTCACATCAATCTGAGTTGGCAGTGAGGGAGGGTCTGTCTGAGGGAGAAATTTCTGATTCAGGAAAAATTTCTCAGCAGGCAGAACCTGATATCGTGGCATTTAAATTTAAGCTAGAACATCTCCGCGCCCTGCTTAAGGAGGTGCTAGCTACTCTTGATGATTGCGATTCTTTGGTGATTCCAGAGAAGTTGTGCAAAATGGACAAATTCTTAGAGGTCCCAGTGCACGCTGATGCTTTTCCGATACCCAAGAGGGTGGCGGACATAGTGACTAAGGAGTGGGAGAAGCCAGGTGTACCTTTTGTTCCCCCTCCTATATTTAAGAAAATGTTCCCCATTGTCGACCCCAGAAGGGACGCATGGCAAACGGTCCCTAAGGTAGAGGGGGCAGTTTCAACGTTAGCCAAGCGCACAACTATTCCTATTGAGGACAGTTGTGCTTTCAAAGATCCTATGGATAAAAAATTGGAAGGATTGCTTAAAAAGATATTTGTTCAGCAAGGTTTCCTTCTTCAACCAATTTCGTGCATTATTCCTGTCACCACAGCGGCGTCTTTTTGGTTTGAGGAACTAGAAAATTCGCTCCAAAAGGAGACTCCATATGATGAAGTCATGGACAGAATTCACGCACTAAAGTTGGCTAATTCCTTTATTTTGGATGCCGCTTTTCAATTGGCAAAATTAGCGGCGAAAATTTCAGGTTTTGCAATAGTGGCACGCAGGGCGCTTTGGCTAAAATCTTGGTCGGCGGATGTGTCGCGAAAACAAAATTGCTTAATATTCCTTTCAAAGGTAAGACCCTTTTCGGGCCAGAATTGAAGGAGATTATTTCAGACATCAATGGGGGAAAGGGCCATGCCCTCCCACAGGATAGGCCTTTCAAGGCTAAGAACAAATCTAATTTTCGTTCCTTTCGCAATTTCAGAAATGGACCGGCTCCTAACTCTGCAGCCTCTAGACAAGAGGGTAACGCTTCCCAGCCTAAACCAGCATGGAAACTATTGCAAGGCTGGAACAAGGGTAAACAGGCCAAGAAGCCTGCTGCTGCTACCAAGACAGCATGAAGGGGTAGCCCCCGATCCGGGACCGGATCTAGTTGGGGGCAGACTTTCTCTCTTTGCTCAGGCTTGGGCAAGAGATGTTCCGGATCCCTGGGCACTAGAAATAGTCTCTCAGGGGTATCTTCTAGAGTTCAAGGAACTTCCTCCAAGGGGAAGGTTCCACATGTCTCGCTTATCTTCAGACCGGATAAAGAGACAGGCATTCTTACATTGCGTAGGAGACCTACAGGGAGTGCAGAATTATTAGGCAAATGAGTATTTTGACCACATCATCCTCTTTATGCATGTTGTCTTACTCCAAGCTGTATAGGCTCGAAAGCCTACTACCAATTAAGCATATTAGGTGATGTGCATCTCTGTAATGAGAAGGGGTGTGGTCTAATGACATCAACACCCTATATCAGGTGTGCATAATTATTAGGCAACTTCCTTTCCTTTGGCAAAATGGGTCAAAAGAAGGACTTGACAGGCTCAGAAAAGTCAAAAATAGTGAGATATCTTGCAGAGGGATGCAGCACTCTTAAAATTGCAAAGCTTCTGAAGCGTGATCATCGAACAATCAAGCGTTTCATTCAAAATAGTCAACAGGGTCGCAAGAAGCGTGTGGAAAAACCAAGGAGCAAAATAACTGCCCATGAATTGAGAAAAGTCAAGCGTGCAGCTGCCAAGATGCCACTTGCCACCAGTTTGGCCATATTTCAGAACTGCAACATCACTGGAGTGCCCAAAAGCACAAGGTGTGCACTACTCAGAGACATGGCCAAGGTAAGAAAGGCTGAAAGACGACCACCACTGAACAAGACACACAAGCTGAAACGTCAAGACTGGGCCAAGAAATATCTCAAGACTGATTTTTCTAAGGTTTTATGGACTGATGAAATGAGAGTTGTTTTTGTTTTGTTTTTGAATGTCAGAAATGTATATTTGTGAATGTTGAGATGTTATATTGGTTTCACTGGTAAAAATAAATAATTGAAATGGGTATATATTTGTTTTTTGTTAAGTTGCCTAATAATTATGCACAGTAATAGTCACCTGCACACACAGATATCCCCCTAAAATAGCTATAACTAAAAACAAACTAAAAACTACTTCCAAAACTATTCAGCTTTGATATTAATGAGTTTTTTGGGTTCATTGAGAACATGGTTGTTGTTCAATAATAAAATTAATCCTCAAAAATACAACTTGCCTAATAATTCTGCACTCCCTGTATTAATGATGGGAGTGATACACCCAGTTCCAATAGCGGAACAAGGTCTGGGTTTTTACTCAAACCTGTTTGTAGTTCCCAAAAAAAGAGGGAACTTTCAGGCCAATTCTGGATTTAAAAATTCTAAACAAATTCCTCAGAGTTCCATCATTCAAAATGGAAACCATTCGGACGATTTTACCAACAATCCAGGAGGGTCAATATATGACTACCGTGGACTTAAAGGATGCGTACCTGCATATTCCTTTCCACAAAGATCATCATCAGTTCCTGAGGTTCGCCTTTCTGGACAAACATTACCAGTTCGTGGCTCTTCCATTCGGTTTAGCCACTGCTCCCAGAATTTTCACAAAGGTGCTAGGGTCCCTTCTAGCGGTTCCAAAGCCGAGGGGCATTGCTGTAGCACCTTACCTAGACGACATTCTAATCCAAGCGTCGTCCCTTTCCAAAGCAAGGGCTCATACAGACATTGTTTAGCCTTTCTCAGGTCTCACGGGTGGAAGGTGAACATAGAAAAGAGTTCCCTGTCCCCATCCACAAGGGTTCCTTTTCTGGGAACAATAATAGATTCTGTAGAAATGAAGATTTTTCTGACAGAGGTCAGAAAGTTAAAGCTTCTAAACGCTTGTCAAGTTCTTCAATCTATTCCTCAGCCTTCCATAGCTCAGTGCATGGAGGTAATAGGATTAATGGTTGCAGCAATGGACGTGGTTCCTTTTTCTCGAATTCATCTAAGACCATTGCAACTGTGCATGCTCAAACAGTGGAATGGGGATTATACAGACTTGTCCCCCCTGATTCAAGTAGACCAGGTAACCAGAGACTCACTCCGCTGGTGGTTGACTCAGGTTCACCTGTCTCAGGGATTGAGTTTCCGCAGACCAGAGTGGGTCATTGTCACGACCGACACCAGTCTCTTAGGCTGGGGCGCGGTCTGGGACTCCCTGAAAGCTCAGGGTCTATGGTCTCGGGAAGAATCTCTTCTCCCGATAAACATTTTGGAACTGAGAGCGATATTCAATGCGCTCCTGGCTTGGCCTCAACTAGCGAAGGCCAGATTCATAATATTTCAGTCGGACAACATGACGACTGTAGCGTACATCAATCATCAGGGGGGAACAAAGAGTTCCTTGGCGATGAGAGAGGTATCCAAGATCATCAAATGGGCAGATGATCACTCCTGCCATCTATCTGCAATTCACATCCCAGGAGTAGACAACTGGGAGGCGGATTATTTGAGTCGTCAGACTTTACATCCGGGGGAATGGGAACTCCACCCGGAGGTCTTTGCCCAGTTAACTCAACTATGGGGCATTTCAGATATGGATCTGATGCCGTCTCGTCAGAACTCCAAGGTTCCTCGCTACGGGTCCAGATCCAGGGATCCCAAGGTGACACTAGTGGATGCATTGGTGGCGCCTTGGTCGTTCAATCTAGCTTATGTGTTTCCACCGTTCCCTCTCCTTCCCAGGCTTGTAGCCAGGATCAAACAGGAGAAGGGCTCTGTGATTCTAATAGCTCCTGCATGGCCATGCAGGACTTGGTATGCAGACCTGGTGAATATGTCATCGGCTCCACCATGGAAGCTACCTTTGTGACAGGATCTTCTAGTACAAGGTCCATTCGAACATCCAAATCTAGTCTCTCTGCAACTGACTGCTTGGAAATTGAACGCTTGATTCTATCTAAGCGTGGGTTTTCAGATTCAGTTATAGATACTCTGGTTCAAGCCAGAAAACCGGTGACTAGGAAAATTTACCATAAGATATGGCAAAAATATATCCGTTGGTGCGAATCCAAGGGATTCTCTTGGAGTAAAATTAAAATTCCTAGGATACTTTCCTTTCTCCAAGAGGGTTTGGATAAAAGTTTGTCAGCTAGTTCTCTAAAAGGACAGATATCTGCTCTGTCTGTTTTGTTGCACAAACGTCTGGCAGCCGTGCCAGATGTACAGGCGTTTGTACAGGCGTTAGTCAGAATCAAGTTTGTCTACAGACCTATGACTCCTCCATGGAGTTTAAACTTAGTTCTTTCAGTTCTTCAAGGGGTTCCGTTTGAACCCTTACATTCCATAGATATTAAGTTACTATCTTGGAAAGTTCTGTTTTTGGTTGCTATTTCTTCTGCTAGAAGAGTTTCTGAATTATCTGCTTTGCAGTGTACTTCACCCTATCTGGTATTCCATACAGATAAGGTAGTTTTACGTACCAAGCCTGGTTTTCTTCCAAAGGTGGTTTCCAACAGGAATATTAACCAGGAAATAGTTGTTCCTTCTCTGTGTCCGAATCCAGTTTCGAAGAAGGAACGTTTGTTACACAACCTAGATGTGGTCCGTGCTTTAAAATTCTATTTAGAAGCAACAAAGGATTTCAGACAGACATCATCCTTGTTTGTCGTTTATTCTGGTAAGAGGAGAGGGCAGAAAGCTACTGCTACCTCTTTCCTTTTGGCTGAAAAGCATCATCCGATTGGCTTATGAGACTGCCGGACGGCAGCCTCCTGAACGAATTACAGCTCACTCTACTAGAGCTGTGGCTTCCACATGGGCCTTCGATACTTATGCTTCTTCGGAGGCTGTTTTTGGGAGAAAGGTTTTGCAAGCTGTGGTGCCTTCCGTTTAGGTAACCTGACTTGTTCCCTCCCTTCATCCGTGTCCTAAAGCTTTGGTATTGGTTCCCACAAGTAAGGATGAAGTCGTGGACCGGACACACCAATGTAGGAGAAAACAGAATTTATGTTTACCTGATAAATTTCTTTCTCCTACGGTGTGTCCGGTCCACGGCCCGCCCTGGCTTTTAGTCAGGTTTAAATTTTTTTATTTCTGTACACTACAGTCACCACGGCACCCTATAGTTTCTCCTTTTTCTCCTAACCGTCGGTCGAATGACTGGGGGGCGGAGCCAGAGGGGGGGCTATATGGACAGCTTTTGCTGTGTGCTCTCTTTGCCATTTCCTGTAGGGGAAGAGAATATCCCACAAGTAAGGATGAAGCCGTGGACCGGACACACCGTAGGAGAAAGAAATTTATCAGGTAAACATAAATTCTGTTTTTACATGGAACTAAACTTGTGAGTTTTTAATTGCCCTTAATTCACTATTAAAAAAATAGCAAAAATGTATTTAAAAATAAAATGCTTCAACACAACAACATAATAGAGCCCTTTATTGTTGCACTATCTTTTTAAACATCAACTGATTGTGTTGTGAAATTAAACCATTTCAAAGATGATCCACTCATTATCATACATTTTTTCTACATGTTTGTGGATGTCTCTTAATCATAAAATTTCGATTGGAAACAATTACTTACTTTTTATATCTGTTTATATGTAACAAAATATATATCTGTATATGTGTAACAGTTCCGATATAATCAAATAAGTAAAAAAATTGAAATCACGTGATAGTTCATGTGATTGTGTGATTTCAATGATGGGATTGGGTCAGGGGGGAGTGCCTACGATGCTAGGCACCCCCTCCAACCTGCGATCCTATATAGGAAGCTGTTATGGCATCAGTAAAGCCAAACGGCTAGGACGTTCTATGCCATTCTAACGGTGCTAAAGCCCAGCGCGGTTAGGACGGCATGGAACGTTCTAACAGCGGGAAGGGGTTAAAGGGACATTACAAAAGATGACTATTTTTGTAAATAAAAGGCACTTGTCCCACACTCCCTAAAGATGCCAAACAGCATGTTCTGTAATCTGTTTTCTAAATGCTGCAAATTGCCTATATCAGATTTGCAGCATTTGAACACATATTCTACAGAATTTAGCTTATATAGGGAATGTGGGGAAAATCAATTATTATTTTTTTGCCTCACCATAAAGTAGCTGCAAGATATCATTCTCAATAGATATGAAGCGAAAGTAATGGTCTCTAATTTATCTTTAATAAGAGACTTCCGTAAACAGAAAAAAAGGGGGAAATTTTTTGAAAATGATGTAGATCAATAAAATTTGTTTTTTTGGAGTAACTTTATATACAAAAACAGATCTACAACTTTACTGCTATATTTCAGATAAGTCTCAAGTGTGTCTATGGTACTTACTTTAAACGTAATTAACAATAGAAACGTTCTATAACTGGACCACCAATCTTTTAAACAAGAATGATTTACATTTTCAAAAAGCACATGATCATACTAAGGAAAATAGTCTTTCAACAATTAACAGTGCACTTGAAATTAAAGTGAACATAAAATAACATAATACTCAAGAGAAATTTTCTGCAAGAGGAAGCAACGTTATTAGGGCTCAAAACAGATAAAACTGAATTAATGTACAGTAAATTAAAGACCACAAGCAAAAGCGCTTTCTTCTTTCATTTTGTGTTGTTCAGAAAGTAATTTATCAGTTTTGCATGTGCTGGATTTATCAGACTTTCAAAGAAGGTTTTAATTGCAGTTCTTGGTCGACTGAAGATATAAAATGACTAATTTTATAATTGTGTCTTAGATATTTATTTTATTTAAAAGTTGTATTTAGGCTAAAGTTTTAAAAATATGTTGCTTCTTTCCAAGTGCATTTGAATTAACATGATTTTGTTTTTATTTTATTATTTTTTTTAGTTTCCAATCCATTAGAAGCCTACGACCACCATTTAAATTCATAAAACCTTGTGGGTTGTGTAAATATTTTAAAGGGAAAATCTAGTTAAGAATGTAAAAACTATAAAAAAAAAAATGTATTTCACAAGTTTTTTTCCCCTCCCTTTATGAAAAAAAAGTAAAATGTGACAATTTATTATAAACATGACTTGGCTGCAGTTAGTTCTTTAAAAATTTGAGTTCTTTTATAATTTATATTCTTTTGTGTCTAAACATTTAGGGCTAGATTACAAGTGGAGCGCTAATTAGCACTTACGCTAGAGTGCTAACTACGATAGAAGTAAACCTTTTGCGCTCGTCAGGTTGTGCTGGTATTACGAGTTGAAAGTAAAAACGTATCGCTCCAGTGTTAATCTGATGAGCGCAAAAAGCCGAACTTAAAATATTGCACACGTGATTATTTCCCCATAGAAGTCAATGGCAAAAAAATTGTGGAAAAAAACCCCTAACATCCTACTCGTGTGCAAACCCGAATCACCATCAGACCCCTACTCTAATAACACCTAAACTGCCACACCCCACATCGCAAAGTCCCGACTACTGCCAGCACCCACATTACAAAGTAACCCACTACACTATTAACCCCTAAACCACCAGCCCACTTAACACAAAGTATCCCATTACACTATTAAACCCTAACTTGCCAGCCCCCCAATGCATATGCATTCACATATATATGCATACATGTTTAGCTGCCAATCTCCTGCCTTATTCAACTCAGGATCAGAAGTACATTGAGGGAACTGACTCTCTTTGGGGGAGTTAAACATATGACTAAATATAAACAATATTGCAATAAGACAATGCAGCAACTTTAAATCATTTTAATCTACTGAGAATTCCAAATCACATAAAAATCAGCACCTCCTGCATTTATTATTTTAAGTTTAAAATTGTAATATCAGAGACTCAAAATGGCAAACCCATTTTTACCATTTATTCCAAATGTGAATTAACTACAGCAGTCTTAAATTGTTGCAGAAATATCCAGGGTAATTACAGATAGCTAATTTTCATACTGAGTTGATTTTTCCCCAACATTATTAAATGTTGCTTCAGTGTCTCTTAAATCATTTATGGATGTAGATACAGACCATGAAAACTTTCAAATGTCTAAAATGATTTAAAATAAAATTAAAAAGCAGAAAATGGGGTAGTTAAAAGCATTTAAACTTTTAAATCCCTTTATGTGCAATGAAAAATAAGTGCTTAAAATGGCAAAATGCCAGTAGTTGTCAACTTAAAGGGACAGTCTATACAAAAAGAAACTTTCATTATTCAGATAGGGCGTGACATTTTAAACAACTTTCCAATTGACTTTTATCTTTAAATTTGCTTTGTTCTCTTGGTGGTATTTTTGAAAAGCTAAACCTAGGTAGGCTCAAACTTAATTATAAACTATTTAAAAAAAAAAAAAACGCCTCTTAGCTCAGAGCATTTTTAAAGTTTTTCACAGTTAGACAGTACTAGTTCATGTGTGCCATCTAGATAACACTGTGCTCACTCCCGTGGAGTTATTTAGGAGTCTTCACAGATTGGCTAAACTGCATGTCTGTCAAAAGCACCAAGATAAAGGGGCAGTCTGCAGTGGCTTAGATACAAGGTAATCACACAGGTAAAAAGTATATTAATATAACTGTGTTGTTTATGCAAAACTGGAGAATGGGTAATAAAGGGATTATCTATCTTTTTAAACAATAAAAATTCTGGTGTAGACTGTCCCTTTAATTTCTCAGTCTTCTCTCATCTGTATTGAAGCTGAAGTGGACTATAGCCCAACACAATCGTTCCTAATATAAATATACAAAGTGCAAAGTAGGAGTGCTGTCTTCATAAGAAGAGTGGCTTAAGTGCGGCGTAGAAATGTATTGTATATGCAAGTGTAACTTTATATAGAACATGCATACAGTACCTGGCAATATGTCTGACCATGTACAGTTACAGGATGCGCAAATTATATCAGTTATATTCAATTATAAGCAAGAGCACGTGCTTGAGAAACTTATTAAACAAAAAGTTATACACAAATCAACAGAAGGTGCAAAATAAAAAAATAAAACCGTTTCTTTTTTTTCTTTTTAAATTAAGCAATAGAGAAATAAATTATAAAGGCTCCACTGTGTGCGCTCGTAATAATAAGTGGTTTGTGAAATAAATGTGACTAATCTAGAAGTCAAAACATTATAGCTACTTGTATATAAAAAAGTAACATATATAAAAAGAAAAGTAAAAAGAGTGCATAGGGCTACTTTGTAGAAATGTGAAAAATTCAACACTGTCTATTGTAGATCACTGCATGTGCTAACAAACATATAATGTTATAGGAAATATAATGTTATAGGAAATAGTGGCTAATAAGAGCTGAGATGAGAATAGAAAGTCAAAAAATTATAAGGCGTGATGTCTAAAAAAGTGTAATGTCTCTTGATCTAATATTAAATAATTGAGAATATCAGTCTTGGCAGATATCTGATAGACATACAACTAGTAATACAATAGTTTACTCTTAATCCTTTATTGGATAAAATGCAGAATGAGTATGATATATCTCATATGTCTCATATAAACATATTGATGTAGTAGAACGTATTAAAATGTAATAGCGTACAGTAATATAACAAAGCATATAAAAATGTGATAACATATGAATGTATTATAACGTATTAAACCGTGGTAATTGCTACAGCAATAAAAACGACAGTTTATATGAGACATATGAGATATATCATACTAATTCTTCATTTTATCCAATAAAGGGTTAAGAGTAAACTATTGTATAACTAGTTGTATGTCTATCAGATATTGTATTACTAGTTGTATGTTTATCAGATATCTGCCAAGACTGATATTCTCAATATTTAATATTACATCAAGAGACATTACACTTTTTTAGACATCACGCCTTATTATTTTTCGACTTTCTATTTGCATCTCAGCTCTTATTAGCCACTATTTCCTATAACATTATATTTCCTATAACATTATATGTTTGTTAGCACATGCAGTGATCTACAATAGACAGTGTTGAATTTTTCACATTGCTACAAAGTAGCCCTAAGGCACTCTTTTTTTTCTTTCCTTTTTATATATGTTACTTTTTTATATTCAAGTAGCTATATAATGTTTTGACTTCTAGATTAGTCACATTTATTTCACAAACCACTTATTATTTCTAGCACACTGTGCACGAGCGCACACAGTGGAGCCTTTATGATTTATTTCTCTATTGTTTAGAAAGAAAAAATTGTTTTTGCACCTTCTGTTGATTTGTGTATAACTTTTTGTTTAATAATTTTCTCAAGCACGTGCTCTTGCTTATAATTGAATATAACTGATATAATTTGCGCATCCTGTAACTGTACATGGTCAGACATATTGCCAGGTACTGTATGCATGTTCTATATAAAGTTACACTTGCATATACAATACATTTCTACGCCGCACTTAAGCCACTCTTCTTATGAAGACGGTGCTCCTACTTTGTATATTTATATTAGGAACGATTGTGTTGGGCTATCGTTCACCTCTTGTCACGAGGCGCAGAACACTATAATTCTTTGTTTTGAAGCTGAAGTGGGTTAACCCATGGTGTGATGATTTTAAAAAGGTCCACATGCATTGAGCAACCTATCAAAACTAAGATGAAATTCTTTGAGATGTACAATATCATTAACATCAGCACAGTATATCATTAACACTATGGGCTCCATTTTGTAAGCTCTGGGCACAGCATAGGAGTATTTGTAGTGTAGGATCCTTGATCATTTGGATGAGTGTGTAACTGGTGCTTCTTAAATGGACAGTTTACCTTAAATTTTTTCTCTGTTGTTTACAAATAGCTCTTTTTAATTGATTTCAGCATTTGAAATAGATGTTTTTTTTCCTGTGGTATCCCTACCTATTCTGAAAGTTTCTATATTTAAGTATACATAAAAGAAAACCTGTGTAACCATAGCCAGCAGAATTAATTACAAATTTAGTAGGAGGTAGAAGAGAGAGAACAATTGAAAATTAGCATTTTATTGCTTAAGTATTGAGCTTAGAGATAATATAATGAAGCATGTGTGTGTACAGAAAGTGATAATCTAAGAATACCTGATTTCTCTCCAGATTGAACCTGAGAGGCTGGAGTGCATTCTATAGAATTCAGAATCATAACCCTTCCCCACTTTGCACATTAATTGCTTGATATGTTCAGGAACTTATTAAAGGGACATGCAACCCAATTTTTTTCTTTCATAAATTCTTATAGTACACTGGTTTTTAAAACTGTCCTCAGGCCCCCTAACAGGCCAGATTTTAGGATATCTGACCTAGAGCACAGGTGAAATAATCAGATAATTTTGTAAAAATGGTTATTAACCTGCTCAACAAAAGGCACATAGCTCATTCTATCCATATAAATGTATCATACAATCCCTCTAAGGTGTTTTTTAATTGTGATTTTGATAGCAATAATGATCACACTGATATCATTATTGTTTTTGTTAGTGATGTGAATGTTCTTTACTCAAGTGAGATCATCTAAAACCTTCTGTCAGTGCTACAATGGCCCTCTCAGGATTCTGGAAAGGCAAAGTTTACATTGTTGTGTGTTTTGCTTAGAAGTATACCCTACGTTTATGTATGTTAAGAAAAGATCCATGAAAGTTTAATTTTGAATTTTATGTCCATTTAAATACACTGAGCG
This sequence comes from Bombina bombina, assembly GCF_027579735.1. Classification (NCBI taxonomy): domain Eukaryota; kingdom Metazoa; phylum Chordata; class Amphibia; order Anura; family Bombinatoridae; genus Bombina; species Bombina bombina. The sequence goes on along the minus strand of NC_069503.1, from coordinate 592,904,387 downwards.
TCAAAAGAACTAAAAACATTCTCATTACAGAGGAGTGAAATGGTTAAAAAGAGAATCCTCTAACCAAAATAGTTTTATTTGGTTCTCAACACTGGCATCTAATATTGCCATAAGGTTCATCAGACACTTTTCATGTTTCTCTGTGGGTAGAAGTTGATCACATCTAGGAATAGAGATGTTAATACCCTAAAGAAAATAGAAAAAAATGGGGGGAAAAACATTTATGGAAAAAATGGAGTATGGAATATGTTATTTTTTGTTTTTTTTTACTATGATAGATGCAATGTTTATGACATGGTGTTTTTAAATTCAATCCAATATTTTGCTAAAAACTATATAACAAATTATTTGTCTCTAGGGGCATTGCATGGAAAAAGGTTTCAGTTTATTTTGGTTGTGGGCTCCATCTTGTTGGTATCGTTAATTGAGAATCTGTCAGTGGCAGAACCTCCACGTTCGCAATGGTCGTGCCTACGACTGTGCCCTAGAGGTCCGCTACCCAAGGTGGGGCCCAGCAGGTATGACTGTGCCCTGGAGTTCCTTTTCACCACTGCTGTAAAAGACTATGACGTGAAGAGGGCCCAGGATGGGTAGTGGGAGGGGCCTAGTGCAGGAGTGGGATGGAAGGGGCCAAGATGGGAGCAGGGTGGGCTGATGTAAGAAGTTTTGGATATCAACAAGTGTATGCATATATATTTATGTTTCATCACACAGTCATGCTGTTTTGGCAGCTGCCTTACCAGGGACTGAGAGCATGCATTGAAAAGATGAGCTGATAAATGCATGGATGTAGAGTATTGATAATACGATTACACAAAATGAAAGGCACATTTATGAAGATTGAGACCACATTAGAATAATGTCAATACCTTTACTATATGTTTTGGTGCTTTGTGCATATGTATAAGCCCAGACCTGCAACTGACACGTTCCTGTGGGTTGATGTGACTGTTCACACACTACGTTATTGTGCTTGTTTTGGGGTTGGCCGTTGGTGTCATATGATATCAGGCAGGCATCCTGATGTATGACTATATTTACCAGATGCATCTTGTTTATACCTTTTTCTGTATGTTTTAATTTACATTATTTAACAACTGCCTTATGGCAGACAATAAGTTAAACAATGCCTTATTAGGACCTGACATATATGTATTTTTTTTTAATTCTTTTTATTGAAGAGAAAAGGAGATCGGAAACAGTTACAATTCGTCTATAGATATATAAATAACATATCAACTGCATCATACATATGTTGACATCCTCAACATGTGTTTAACTTGACAGAATTGTTTCGAGTCATTTACATCATACACCTGTTCAGAGTTTAGGGTTTGATAGTTATCAGAATTCTGTCGTTCCCTTCCCCTTTAACTTTTTTTTTTATACATTTAAAACTTATCATATTACATCAATATTTAACCTCACCCGTGGGTGATTCCAGACGTACCTTGGGGTCTGGCGGGGCTCCCCAAGATTGGGGGATAAAAAAAAATAAAAAAAATTCAAGGGGTCTCTCTCCTCTCTCTCCCCTCCCCCCCCCCACCCATGGCATCCAGCTTGGTTCTTAATTTTCGTTCTATAGGAGTTGTGAAATTAGGATCTCACCCTGTCTGTCGTCCACTACTGATGCCTCTTTATCATATAGTGCTGTCCATTCGCCCCTCAGGGAGGCCTCTAAGAGGATTTCCGTTTGGGAAAACGGGCCGAGTATTTGTCTTTGTATTGTGGGAGTCTGCTTTTTCAAAAAAGGTCCCCACTTTGTCAAAAAGGGTCTTAGTCTATGGGCAATGTCCAGTCTAACGTCAAACTGTTCAGTGAACAGATGCTTATATAGTTTGCGCTTAAATTGCCCTACAGTCTGTGCTTTTCTATCTGTCCATAAGCATAGTATGCAGTTTCTGGCAATCAACATCGTCAATGTCAGCATTGTGTGGTATTTGTGAGGAGTGTCGTGCCATCTAAAAAAGCATATCTGGTCTAGCTGTAGAGTGACTGAAGCGTCCATTGTGCATTCAAGCCAGTGTTGCAGTCTGGCCCAAAACTGTCTCACCAGGGGACAGTGATAGAAATAGTGCGGGACATCTGGAGCCGCGGCTCCACACTTGCCACACCTATTTGGCAAATGTGGATTCCATTTGGAGATCCTATTAAGGGTAATGTAATCAAAATGCAACATTCTCACTTGCGACTCACGCAAGGGTATGCTCAGTGTTGCTTTTTTAGTTAGCTCCAGACTTTTCTGGATGTCTATGTTGGTGATATCATTCACTCCTCTTACCATCCACTTATCCAAGGTGAGTTTTTGACAGTCAGTCAATGACTTATGCATTAATGTCTTATATATACTAGACATCGAGAAATTCCCCAGATTGAATGAAGTTTGCGATATAGCAAACACCGGGGTGCTCCAGAAATTTGGATCTTTTTGTTTAAGTTCATCAATATAATGGCGTATTTGGAGGTAAGCGTAAAATTGCGTGTTAGGGATATCATATCTTGTACTCAGATCCGTAAATGTCTTAACCGTGTGTGTCAAGGGGTCCAATAAGTCTCCAATTGTCTTTATTCCCTTATCTCTCCAGTGGCGAAAGGGTAATGTGTCTGTGCCTGCTGGGAAATCGAGGTTGTCCACTATGGGCAACAGTTTAGCGGAAGGGGACCGTGGCCCCAAGTATCTATGAGCCATGCGCCAGGCTGCCAATGGTCCCTTATAGAGGACAGAGGATTTAATGTGTGGGGGTGATTCGGTTACCTTTGGACCTGACATATATTTTAGTATAAACATTTGTTTCTGCTATCCTATGGCTATGCTACTATTATGCCTGTTGCTGTCAGTGGAATGTGTAAGACGTGTATTTGAGAGTATGCATGTGAAAGTGTTGTGTGTTAGAGCATGTATTCATGTGAAAATCTATGCATGTTTATGTGTACTGTATGTTTGTGCCTATCTGTGTTTATGTTTGAATGGTGCATGCTAAGGGCATGGAGTGGGATATTACATTCAGCTTAGGTGCCCCACTAACTCGAAGCTTTACCAACCACCACTGGTGTCAGCTAACTGTGTGTTGAGGGTAAAAAGGGTGAGCTAGTAATGGGGTTGTTTAATGACTAGAGAGCTTTGTACGAGGGGAGGAGGACTGAGAGAGTAAGTATGGGGCTGTGTTAGGAAGAGAAGGACAGAGAGGGTAAAGAGGAGCTGTGTGTGAGGCAGATAAATGGTGAGGAGGGGGTTGTGTGAAGGAGGGAGGCTGAGAGGGTGAGGAGGGGGCTGTGTGTGTGTGTTAGAGGGAGCTCAGATGGTGCGGAGGGGGCTTTGGAGTAGGAGGGGCTGTGTGTGAGGGAGAGAAAGGGTGTGTGTGTGCGAGAGGGTGAGGAGGGAGGCTGAGAGGGTAAGGAGAAGCTGTTTGTAATTGGGAGAAGGAGGGTGAGGAGGGGTGTGTATGAGGGAGAGGGATGCTGAGAGGGGTCTCTGTGTGAGGGAGGGAGGCTGAGAGGGTGAGGAGGGGACTGTGTGTGTTGGAGGAAGGGTGTGTATGTGTGTTTGTGAGATAGTGTGAGAAAGGAAGGCTGAGAGTATAAGTAAAAACTGTTTGTAATTGAGGGAAGAAGGGTTTGTATGGGGGAGAGGGGGGCTGAGAGGGTGAGAGGGGGCTGTGTGCGAGGGAGGGAGGATGATTAGGGGGCTGTGTGTGAGGAAGGGGGCTGAGAGGGGGAGAAGGGCATTGTTAGAGGTACCTAGGGAGCTGCCTGGTTGTGAGGGGGATTGAAAAGTTAGAAGGGGGCTTTGTCAAGAGAGGGTGAGGTGGGGGCTGTATGTGTGAGGGAGCTCAGTGGGTAAGGAGGGGGATGTGTGTGAGGGAGAGGGGAGCTAAGAGGGTAAGGATTGAGGGGTCTGAGAAGCTGAGGAGGAAGTTGATTTTTATTTTGGGGGCCCTAAAATAATTTTTGCTTCTGGGCCCTAAAGTTTCTAGTTACGCCTCTGTTTTCTGTCCTCTCATTTAGACTTAATTGAAAGGTAAGATATTCAATTCCTCTGAATTCTTAAAATGGATCCATATTTTAACTGCATTTGTTTATCTTCATAACCTTTATATAAATAATGACTTGATTCCTACTAATGTTCTGCTTTGATGCAACCCCTCTCCATCACAGCATAGTATTTACCTGTAATCTGGCCACTAATTTTATTTGATTTCTCTCAGTAAAATGGTGAGATCAGCATCCTGCATTTGGAAACATTTCCACAATGCAAATTGCATTTTTTTATCAGAAAAAAATGAAAATACTTTCGAAAGATATATGTTTTTCTCTAATGCTTTTAGGATGACATTTCTCTCCATGCTAACACAATTTTGATCATCAGGTACTGACAGAGGAAGTCCTCCTGTATGTTATCTTGACAGCTAGGGGGCGGCGTTCCTATTCCGTTTTATTAAAGTGCCTTCTCAAGAAATAGCCACTTTAACAAAACAGGACTGAGGGGTACCTCCTAAATACACATAAAGCACTTCAGCAAGCTGGTGCAAGCTGAATTGCTTTATGGGTCTGGAGGAGTCTGCTTATTGGAAATGAGTGCATTCTCTTTGTTTGGTACTATGATTTATTAGGAGAATTAGAGGTGACAAAATAATCTATGTTTTATTTTGATGGTTTCTTTAGGATTAAATTATTATTTTTATGGGGGGGGTGGCCTGTTCTCATATACTGGTAAAAAGAGGTCCCTTTTAGTTAACATGTTCCTGGACCTTGTAGTTCCTTTTGTAACAAACAAACAAACAAAAAACTTTTAAAAAGCAAATTTAGTTTATTTACTGAATAAGTTGTACTTTTATTTCAAGCATAACACTTTTATACACGCTGCATTTTATGTTTCCAATGTAACAAAATTTGTAAGAGTATTCCGCTCTGCATTTTTTTTGTTTGTTGAAAAATTTATTATTTACACTGCTGAGCCTATGTACCTGCTTTTCAACAAAGGCTGCTAAAGAAAAAAGTAAATTTGACAATAGCAATAAAAACTTTCTATCTGAATTATGAAAGCAAAATGTTGGGTTTCATGTCCCTTTAAAAAAAGAAATAATGGAATAAAACAAGTGCATATAAATATTTATATTCACATGTTTGTTTGTACAAATTATCCCAGTGCTCACATAAAGTAATCTATTTGAACTAGGTTTACATTGGTTTGATTTTTCTCTCATAAAATGAAAATCAATTGTAATATTGTCTGTAGTTCCCTGTTGTCTTTTTAACTCGTTTATTTCCCATTAACAATATTGCTTAAAATATTATTTCAAATTGCTTGGAAATCCAACTACATTAAAAACATATTTTAAAAATTTCAAAATACCAAATTATAATATAAATGCTGCAAAATATATATATTTTTTGCGTATACTTGAATATATCTAGCATCATATAATAAGCTTTGTATTAATGTATTTGAAATGCACAAAAGGAATAAGTGAATGTTATTTGAAAATTCCAAGTTAATGTTAGGAATGTCTAGGTTAGATAAATGTTCTCATTTATTACAAGAAAATTATACCGTTGAAAAATACATTAAAGGGACATGAAGCCCTAAATGTTATTTCATGATAGAAATACAGTTTAAAACAGAAAAAAGACTTCTATTATCAAATGTATTTCTGTTTGTATTTTTTATTGAACAGTATACCTAGGTACTATAGGTAGACTACCTAGGTAAACTAAGGAGCATGCATAGAGTACTATATGGCAGCAGATGCACTGCAACCATGTATTATTTTAACGTGTATAATGTTAAAATATTTTTTGCAATATTTACTGCCATATGGTGAACACTCCTGAGCCTACCTACCTTCTTTTCAACAAAGGATATCAAAAGCACAAGACAAATTTAAAATTGTAAGTAAATAAAAATATATATTTCTCCAACATAGGTGTGTCCGGTCCACGGCGTCATCCTTACTTGTGGGATATTCTCTTCCCCAACAGGAAATGGCAAAGAGCCCAGCAAAGCTGGTCACATGATCCCTCCTAGGCTCCGCCTACCCCAGTCATTCTCTTTGCCGTTGTACAGGCAACATCTCCACCGAGATGGCTTAGAGTTTTTTAGTGTTTAACTGTAGTTTTTATTATTCAATCAAGAGTTTGTTATTTTGAAATAGTGCTGGTATGTACTATTTACTCAGAAACAGAAAAGAGATGAAGATTTCTGTTTGTATGAGGAAAATGATTTTAGCAACCGTCACTAAAATCCATGGCTGTTCCACACAGGACTGTTGAGAGCAATTAACTTCAGTTGGGGGAACAGTGAGCAGTCTCTTGCTGCTTGAGGTATGACACATTCTAACAAGACGATGTAATGCTGGAAGCTGTCATTTTCCCTATGGGATCCGGTAAGCCATGTTTATTAAGATCGTAAATAAGGGCTTCACAAGGGCTTATTAAGACTGTAGACTTTTTCTGGGCTAAATCGATTCATTATTAACACATATTTAGCCTTGAGGAATCATTTATTCTGGGTATTTTGATATAATAATATCGGCAGGCACTGTTTTAGACACCTTATTCTTTAGGGGCTTTCCCAAATCATAGGCAGAGCCTCATTTTCGCGCCGGTGTTGCGCACTTGTTTTTGAGAGGCATGACATGCAGTCGCATGTGAGAGGAGCTCTGATACTTAGAAAAGACTTTCTGAAGGCGTCATTTGGTATCGTATTCCCCTTTGGGCTTGGTTGGGTCTCAGCAAAGCAGATACCAGGGACTGTAAAGGGGTTAAAGTTAAAAACGGCTCCGGTTCCGTTATTTTAAGGGTTAAAGCTTCCAAATTTGGTGTGCAATACTTTTAAGGCTTTAAGACACTGTGGTGAAAATTTGGTGAATTTTGAACAATTCCTTCTTGTTTTTTCGCAATTGCAGTAATAAAGTGTGTTCAGTTTAAAATTTAAAGTGACAGTAACGGTTTTATTTTAAAACGTTTTTTGTACTTTGTTATCAAGTTTATGCCTGTTTAACATGTCTGAACTACCAGATAGACTGTGTTCTGAATGTGGGGAAGCCAGAATTCCTATTCATTTAAATAAATGTGATTTATGTGACAATGACAATGATGCCCAAGATGATTCCTCAAGTGAGGGGAGTAAGCATGGTACTGCATCATTCCCTCCTTCGTCTACACGAGTCTTGCCCACTCAGGAGGCCCCTAGTACATCTAGCGCGCCAATACTCCTTACTATGCAACAATTAACGGCTGTAATGGATAATTCTGTCAAAAACATTTTAGCCAAAATGAACACTTATCAGCGTAAGCGCGACTGCTCTGTTTTAGATACTGAAGAGCATGACGACGCTGATAATAATGGTTCTGAAGGGCCCCTAACCCAGTCTGATGGGGCCAGGGAGGTTTTGTCTGAGGGAGAAATTACTGATTCAGGGAACATTTCTCAACAAGCTGAACCTGATGTGATTACGTTTAAATTTAAGTTGGAACATCTCCGCATTCTGCTTAAGGAGGTATTATCCACTCTGGATGATTGTGACAAGTTGGTCATCCCAGAGAAACTATGTAAAATGGACAAGTTCCTAGAGGTCCCGGGGCTCCCAGAAGCTTTTCCTATACCCAAGCGGGTGGCGGACATTGTTAATAAAGAATGGGAAAGGCCCGGTATTCCTTTCGTCCCTCCCCCATATTTAAAAAATTGTTTCCTATGGTCGACCCCAGAAAGGACTTATGGCAGACAGTCCCCAAGGTCGAGGGAGCGGTTTCCACTTTAAACAAACGCACCACTATACCCATAGAGGATAGTTGTGCTTTCAAAGATCCTATGGATAAAAAATTAGAAGGTTTACTTAAAAAGATGTTTGTTCAGCAGGGTTACCTTCTACAACCAATTTCATGCATTGTCCCTGTAGCTACAGCCGCATGTTTCTGGTTCGATGAGCTGATAAAGGCGGTCGATAGTGATTCTCCTCCTTATGAGGAGATTATGGACAGAATCAATGCTCTCAAATTGGCTAATTCTTTCACCCTAGACGCCACTTTGCAATTGGCTAGGTTAGCGGCTAAGAATTCTGGGTTTGCTATTGTGGCGCGCAGAGCGCTTTGGTTGAAATCTTGGTCAGCTGATGCGTCTTCCAAGAACAAGCTACTTAACATTCCTTTCAAGGGGAAAACGCTGTTTGGCCCTGACTTGAAAGAGATTATCTCTGATATCACTGGGGGTAAGGGCCACGCCCTTCCTCAGGATCGGCCTTTCAAGGCAAAAAATAAACCTAATTTTCGTCCCTTTCGTAGAAATGGACCAGCCCAAAGTGCTACGTCCTCTAAGCAAGAGGGTAATACTTCTCAAGCCAAGCCAGCTTGGAGACCAATGCAAGGCTGGAACAAGGGAAAGCAGGCCAAGAAACCTGCCACTGCTACCAAGACAGCATGAAATGTTGGCCCCCGATCCGGGACCGGATCTGGTGGGGGGCAGACTCTCTCTCTTCGCTCAGGCTTGGGCAAGAGATGTTCTGGATCCTTGGGCGCTAGAAATAGTCTCCCAAGGTTATCTTCTGGAATTCAAGGGGCTTCCCCCAAGGGGGAGGTTCCACAGGTCTCAGTTGTCTTCAGACCACATAAAAAGACAGGCATTCTTACATTGTGTAGAAGACCTGTTAAAAATGGGAGTGATTCATCCTGTTCCATTAAGAGAACAAGGGATGGGGTTCTACTCCAATCTGTTCATAGTTCCCAAAAAAGAGGGAACGTTCAGACCAATCTTAGATCTCAAGATCTTAAACAAGTTTCTCAAGGTTCCATCGTTCAAGATGGAAACCATTCGAACTATTCTTCCTTCCATCCAGGAAGGTCAATTCATGACCACAGTGGATTTAAAGGATGCGTATCTACATATTCCTATCCACAAGGAACATCATCGGTTCCTAAGGTTCGCATTCCTGGACAAGCATTACCAGTTCGTGGCGCTTCCTTTCGGATTAGCCACTGCTCCAAGGATTTTCACAAAGGTACTAGGGTCCCTTCTAGCTGTGCTAAGACCAAGGGGCATTGCTGTAGTACCTTACTTGGACGACATTCTGATTCAAGCGTCGTCCCTTCCTCAAGCAAAGGCTCACACGGACATTGTCCTGGCCTTTCTCAGATCTCACGGATGGAAAGTGAACGTGGAAAAGAGTTCTCTATCTCCGTCAACAAGGGTTCCCTTCTTGGGAACAATAATAGACTCCTTAGAAATGAGGATTTTTCTGACAGAGGCCAGAAAAACAAAACTTCTAGACTCTTGTCGGATACTTCATTCCGTTCCTCTTCCTTCCATAGCGCAGTGCATGGAAGTGATCGGTTTGATGGTAGCGGCAATGGACATAGTTCCTTTTGCGCGCATTCATCTAAGACCATTACAACTGTGCATGCTCAGTCAGTGGAATGGGGACTATACAGACTTGTCTCCGAAGATACAAGTAAATCAGAGGACCAGAGACTCACTCCGTTGGTGGCTGTCCCTGGACAACCTGTCACAAGGGATGACATTCCGCAGACCGGAGTGGGTCATCGTCACGACCGACGCCAGTCTGATGGGCTGGGGCGCGGTCTGGGGATCCCTGAAAGCTCAGGGTCTTTGGTCTCGGGAAGAATCTCTTCTACCGATAAATATTCTGGAACTGAGAGCGATATTCAATGCTCTCAAGGCTTGGCCTCAGCTAGCGAGGGCCAAGTTCATACGGTTTCAATCAGACAACATGACAACTGTTGCGTACATCAACCATCAGGGGGGAACAAGGAGTTCCCTAGCGATGGAAGAAGTGACCAAAATCATTCTATGGGCGGAGTCTCACTCCTGCCACCTGTCTGCTATCCACATCCCAGGAGTGGAAAATTGGGAAGCGGATTTTCTGAGTCGTCAGACATTGCATCCGGGGGAGTGGGAACTCCATCCGGAAATCTTTGCCCAAGTCACTCAGCTGTGGGGCATTCCAGACATGGATCTGATGGCCTCTCGTCAGAACTTCAAAGTTCCTTGCTACGGGTCCAGATCCAGGGATCCCAAGGCGGCTCTAGTGGATGCACTAGTAGCACCTTGGACCTTCAAACTAGATTATGTGTTCCCGCCGTTTCCTCTCATCCCCAGGCTGGTAGCCAGGATCAATCAGGAGAGGGCGTCGGTGATCTTGATAGCTCCTGCGTGGCCACGCAGGACTTGGTATGCAGATCTGGTGAATATGTCATCGGCTCCACCTTGGAAGCTACCTTTGAGACGAGACCTTCTGGTTCAGGGTCCGTTCGAACATCCGAATCTGGTTTCACTCCAGCTGACTGCTTGGAGATTGAACGCTTGATCTTATCGAAGCGAGGGTTCTCAGATTCTGTTATCGATACTCTTGTTCAGGCCAGAAAGCCTGTAACTAGAAAGATTTACCACAAAATTTGGAAAAAATATATCTGTTGGTGTGAATCTAAAGGATTCCCTTGGGACAAGGTTAAGATTCCTAAGATTCTATCCTTCCTTCAAGAAGGATTGGAAAAAGGATTATCTGCTAGTTCCCTGAAGGGACAGATTTCTGCCTTGTCTGTGTTACTTCACAAAAAGCTGGCAGCTGTGCCAGATGTTCAAGCCTTTGTTCAGGCTCTGGTTAGAATTAAGCCTGTTTACAAACCTTTGACTCCTCCTTGGAGTCTCAACTTAGTTCTTTCAGTTCTTCAGGGGGTTCCGTTTGAACCCTTACATTCCGTTGATATTAAGTTATTATCTTGGAAAGTTTTGTTTTTAGTTGCAATTTCTTCTGCTAGAAGAGTTTCAGAATTATCTGCTCTGCAGTGTTCTCCTCCTTATCTGGTGTTCCATGCAGATAAGGTGGTTTTACGTACTAAACCTGGTTTTCTTCCAAAAGTTGTTTCTAACAAAAACATTAACCAGGAGATTATCGTACCTTCTCTGTGTCCGAAACCAGTTTCAAAGAAGGAACGTTTGTTGCACAATTTGGATGTTGTTCGCGCTCTAAAATTTTATTTAGATGCTACAAAGGATTTTAGACAAACATCTTCCTTGTTTGTTGTTTATTCCGGTAAAAGGAGAGGTCAAAAAGCAACTTCTACCTCTCTCTCTTTTTGGATTAAAAGCATCATCAGATTGGCTTACGAGACTGCCGGACGGCAGCCTCCCGAAAGAATCACGGCTCATTCCACTAGGGCTGTGGCTTCCACATGGGCCTTCAAGAACGAGGCTTCTGTTGATCAGATATGTAGGGCAGCGACTTGGTCTTCACTGCACACTTTTACCAAATTTTACAAGTTTGATACTTTTGCTTCTTCTGAGGCTATTTTTGGGAGAAAGGTTTTGCAAGCCGTGGTGCCTTCCATTTAGGTGACCTGATTTGCTCCCTCCCTTCATCCGTGTCCTAAAGCTTTGGTATTGGTTCCCACAAGTAAGGATGACGCCGTGGACCGGACACACCTATGTTGGAGAAAACAGAATTTATGTTTACCTGATAAATTACTTTCTCCAACGGTGTGTCCGGTCCACGGCCCGCCCTGGTTTTTTTAATCAGGTCTGATAATTTATTTTCTTTAACTACAGTCACCACGGTACCATATGGTTTCTCCTATGCAAATATTCCTCCTTAACGTCGGTCGAATGACTGGGGTAGGCGGAGCCTAGGAGGGATCATGTGACCAGCTTTGCTGGGCTCTTTGCCATTTCCTGTTGGGGAAGAGAATATCCCACAAGTAAGGATGACGCCGTGGACCGGACACACCGTTGGAGAAAGTAATTTATCAGGTAAACATAAATTCTGTTTTTTAAATTCTACACTGTATATAAATCATGATTTTGTGACATTAATTGATTATAAAGTATTTTTTAAGTGGGATAACTTGATTGAATGGTAGATGATGGAGTGGCTGTGGGTGTTGTCTTAAATTAAGCAACATTTTCTGTGCATTGACAGTGGGTCGGTGCCTGCAACCTTTGCCTTGTTGCCTGGTGCATTTACTAGACATGGAGATAACATTTAGGCATATTGATTATTTTTCTCTACCATATATGCCAGTAATAGATTACAGAGAAGATAGTGAGACATCACCTGATGATAGCCATGTCTACCAAAGAGATAACCTAGTACTTTTATTGTTTTGGTGAAAATTTCCCCTATTATTAAATTACCACTAAACACAGTATAAATAGCCTAATCAATAATGAATAATAAATAGCCAATGAAAAAGCACTCAGTTTGAATTTCATATGAAGAGTAGATTTTTTTTATTCTGACAATTTTTAAAATTAGGTGTATTTTCCCACTGCATCATGTGACAGCCATCAGCCAATCACAAAATGCAAATGCGTATATTCTGTGAATCTTGCTTAGTAGCAGCTGGTGCCTCAGAAAGTGGGCATGCAAAATATTGTGCATTATTTAGGTAATGGAGGAAGAGAATTGTAAATTAGTTTAAAATTCTGCTCTATCTGAATCATGAAAGTTACATTTTTGTCTTTAGTGGTCCTTTAATAAATGCCTATCCTATTTTTCCAATCACAATCCAAATTATTGACCACACATTTACTGAGACATTTACTGTTACATTTTTCAGTTCAGCAAAAAGGACTTTATAAACTCCAGGCAGCAATATTCCACTTACTTTCCAGTACCCTCAAAAGTTTTCAAATGTAAAACTGTTTTTACTTAGGTGCAAAACACACTGAAGTTACCCGCAGCCATATTAGATGACATTAGGAAGCAACTTTAACATATGCAAATGTAATAGATGTTTAAATACTAGTTTTTACAGAAGTTTTGAGGCAAGGGGGAGTAGGGAAAGAGAGCGGTAGTTGCATGGGATGATTGGATCAAGAGAAGGTTTTTTTAAGGATAGGTGTGTGACTAGTGCATTTTTAAGGGAAAAATACCAGTGCTGTGGAAGAGGCTGAACATATCTGTGATGATTGGGGTAAGGGTAAAGGAGAGAGAGGTCAGTAGTTCTGAGGGGACAAGTAGTGAGGTGGGAGGATAATAGAAGGGCATGAACTTCATCCTCAATAACAGGACAAAATAGCGGACTTTGTGGCTGTGCGAGTGTTAGATGCTTGCAAGCGGTTGAAGGATGGAATCTCTTTTGTTATTGAAGTAGCTAGCATAACCTCAAGCTGAGGGAGAAGTAGTAATAGGAGGTGGGTGGAGACAGGTATTGAAAGTGGAGAATTTATGTTTTGACATTGAAGAAAGAGTAGATAAGGAATCCTGCATAAAGAGGTTTAGAGCAAAATAGCAGGATGAACTTGTAGTGAAGACAGTCAGTTGAGCAGCAAGACTTTCTCCAGTGTTGCTCAGCATTGTGGGTACATTTGCGTAGGTAGCGTGTCAGAGGAGTATGCCAGGGCTCAGGATCAGTGAGTGATTTGTGGGCTATTATCAAGGAGTGATGTAAGAGTGGAGTTTTAGTGACAGATTGGTTAGGGCAAGAGAAGGAGGAGATGCAAGACAGCAGAGGTTTGAAAGAGTTTGAGAGATGTGGATCTAGCTGTGCTACTTACCCCCTTTGCTGAGCTTAGGTTCTGATGCCGTCAGAGACGAGCCTATGCAAGCATGCTCTTATGAGCGCAATGCTTCCCAGCAATGCGGCTCATGTTCACATTGGTATTACTCAAGTGGAGCGCATATATTACTTTCAAGAAAGTGATATTTAGTGCTCCACTTGTAATCTGGCCCTTAAATGGTCACTAAACACTAAATAAATGCTATATATAATGAAGCATTCAAAGAAAAGATAAGTCTGAGGATAACATGTAGATGTATTTTTTAAAGTTTTATTAGCTGTTTAAATATTGGCAAAATAAGTGTAAAGTTTTAGTGCCTATAAAACAATGAGACCTGCCATGTTGTAACTTAGATTACCTTCTCTGCTGTGGCCAATTAGGGACAGTTATAAATAAGTCACTAGAGTGTGCATCCAATGGCTGTGTGAAATATAACAGTGTCCTGTACTTCCATTTCTAACAGGGACTAAAAAACTCACAATTTCAGAATGGAATGACAGGAAAAGGGGACAAAATAAATAATGAAAGTATATTGCAAACTTTTTTATATATATTTTGTTTATCTTTTTATATTACCATCTCAAAGTGTTTAATGTCCCTTTAATGCTTCTGTGGAACTTGGTGTGAGGATTAGATAATGGGAGAGTGGTATGGAGTGTTGTGATGTTACAAGTGAAGAAATGGTGGTCATGAAGAGATAAAGGGGAACCTGTGAAGTTTGAGACGGTTCATCTATAGCTGAAAGTCAGATCAAGGGTTTGCCCATCTTTCCTTCCATAAGGCAGGGAGAGTCCACAACTTTATTCCTTACTGTTGGGAAATACAACATCTGGCCACCAGGAGGAGGCAAAGACATCCCAGCCAAAGGCTTAAATATCCCTCCCACTTCCCCTATCCCCCAGTCATTATTTGCCTTTCTTCACTATAGGAGGTGGCAGAGAAGTGTCAGAAGATTTGGATAGTTCTGTAATGGGTATGTTCCCTTCAAGAAAGGACTGGAGTTTTTAAGTAATCATGTCAACCTCTCAGTGAGAGTATTGATGAAAGTTAGAGTCTGGAGATGCAGGGAAAGCTTTTCTGCGAACCCATCCAGACTGTCGCCTAACAGCTCCTGAGCAATCAGTGTTGACACGTTTCACTTCTTGCTGTTACACACTCAAGTCCATTTCAGAGGGTCGCTGCAGGACTGTCACACTTGAGAGGCTGTGCCTGTCCCACAGCATGGATCCTGGAGGGTAAGACCATTTTTATATATACACTTTTACTATACAGGGTCACAGTGTGGCTCCTTTATGCCTTGATAGGATCAAGGGTTAATATCTCCAGGGAGATTATTTGAACAGCAGGGGGTTATTTATAACTGCTTTTATGTGAGTTTTTTTGGTTCATAGACTGTGTGCTTTTGGCTTTGAACAAACAGGTTTACTTTAGTTTTTGAGTGTTGCGCAGGTCATAATAGCTTAGCTACACACCAAGTGACCGGGTGCAGTCTTTTCATTTTCCTACAATCCTGCTGCGGAGGTGGTGAGTGCCCCAGCCATTGGGATTATAAAGGTGCAGTTTTTTTGAGATAAAAACATTCTTTTTTGTCTGTCCTTCTGTGAATATATCTTAGCTATGGAATACTCTGATACTACATTAGAAGGTTCTGTTCCTTCTGTACTGATTCATAATTCCCGTTTATATTGTGAGGAGGCCATGGTTTGCCTGCCTGCTCAGTTTTGTTCCATTTGCCTAAGCACTGTTCTAAAGTCTAAGAAGGGACACAAGCCTGCTAATACTTATAGCGCTATTAGCCCCTCTGAGCCATCTACCTCTCAGGAATCTGTGTCCCGAGAGATTACTACCCTTTCTACTCTACCCGCACCACATGCGGTTCCCCACGGCCAAACTAATCCTACATCTGGAGTTTTTTTTTTTTCCTGCAGACTTTACCGTGCCGTTACAATCGGCGGTGTCTGTGGCCCTGACTGCCTTACCTCCCTCTAGCAAACGTAAGAGAAAGGTTAAACATAGTTCTCCTGACCTAGAGTCATCTAAATATATGTCAGATTTAGCTACTCTGTCCCAGCTATCCGAGGATGAGTTAAGCTCTGTAGCTTCAGAGGGTGAACTTTCTGAGTCGGAGACTTCAGTTTCTAAACATCCTTCAGTGAAGGAACCCTCCTTTAGATTTAAAATTGAGCACCTGCCTTTTTTATTAAAGGAGGGTCTGTGTACGCTAGAGGTTCCAGAGGCTAAACTCCCTGAGGAACCTAAGATACCTAAATTAGACAGAGTTTATGAAGACAGGAAAGTCCCTCTGACTTTTTGTGTGTCAGTTAAGATGGGGAACATTATTAGTAACGAATAGGAAAGAATAGGAACTTCTTTTCTTTCATGTAATTGGCAAGAGTCCATGAGCTAGTGACGTATGGGATATACATTCCTACCAGGAGGGGCAAAGTTTCCCAAACCTCAAAATGCCTATAAATACACCCCTCACCACACCCACAAATCAGTTTTACAAACTTTGCCTCCCATGGAGGTGGTGAAGTAAGTTTCTCCAACATAGGTGTGTCCGGTCCACGGCGTCATCCTTACTTGTGGGATATTCTCTTCCCCAACAGGAAATGGCAAAGAGCCCAGCAAAGCTGGTCACATGATCCCTCCTAGGCTCCGCCTACCCCAGTCATTCTCTTTGCCGTTGTACAGGCAACATCTCCACGGAGATGGCTTAGAGTTTTTTAGTGTTTAACTGTAGTTTTTCATTATTCAATCAAGAGTTTGTTATTTTCAAATAGTGCTGGTACGTACTATTTACTCAGAAACAGAAAAGAGATGAAGAATTCTGTTTGTATGAGGAAAATGATTTTAGCAACCGTAACTAAAATCCATGGCTGTTCCACACAGGACTGTTGAGAGCAATTAACTTCAGTTGGGGGAACAGTTTGCAGTCTCTTGCTGCTTGAGGTATGACACATTCTAACAAGACGATGTAATGCTGGAAGCTGTCATTTTCCCTATGGGATCCGGTAAGCCATGTTTATTACGATTGTAAATAAGGGCTTCACAAGGGCTTATTTAAACTGTAGACTTTTTTTGGGCTAAATCGATTGATATTAACACTTATTTAGCCTTGAGGAATCATTTATTCTGGGTATTTTGATTTAATAATATCGGCAGGCACTGTTTTAGACACCTTATTCTTTAGGGGCTTTCCCAAAGCTAGGCAGAGTCTCATTTTCGCGCCGGTGTTGCGCACTTGTTTTTGAGAGGCATGGCATGCAGTCGCATGTGAGAGGAGCTCTGATACTCATAAAGGACTTCTGAAGGCGTCATTTGGTATCGTATTCCCCTTTGGGTTTGGTTGGGTCTCAGCAAAGCAGATACCAGGGACTGTAAAGGGGTTTAAAGCTAAAACGGCTCCGGTTCCGTTATTTTAAGGGTTAAAGCTTCCAAAATTGGTGTGCAATATTTTCAAGGCTTTAAGACGCTGTGGTGAAAATTTGGTGAATTTTGAACAATTCCTTCATGTTTTTTCGCAATTGCAGTAATAAAGTGTGTTCAGTTTAAAATTTAAAGTGACAGTAACGGTTTTATTTTAAAACGTTTTTTGTACTTTCTGATCAAGTTTATGCCTGTTTAACATGTCTGAACTACCAGATAGACTGTGTTCTGAATGTGGGGAAGCCAGAATTCCTATTCATTTAAATAAATGTGATTTATGTGATAATGACAATGATGCCCAAGATGATTCCTCAAGTGAGGGGAGTAAGCATGGTACTGCATCATTCCCTCCTTCGTCTACACGAGTCTTGCCCACTCAGGAGGCCCCTAGTACATCTAGCGCGCCAATACTCCTTACTATGCAACAATTAACGGCTGTAATGGATAATTCTGTCAAAAACATTTTAGCCAAAATGAACCCTTGTCAGCGTAAGCGTGGATGCTCTGTTTTAGTTACTGAAGAGCATGACGACGCTGATATTAATATCTCTGAAGGGCCCCTAACCCAATTTGAGGGGGCCAGGGAGGTTTTGTCTGAGGGAGAAATTACTGATTTAGGGAACATTTCTCAGCAGGCTGAATCTGATGTGATTACATTTAAATTTAAATTGGAACATCTCCGCATTTTGCTTAAGGAGGTATTATCCACTCTGGATGATTGTGAAAATTTAGTCATCCCAGAGAAACTATGTAAAATGGACAAGTTCCTAGAGGTGCCGGGGCTCCCAGAAGCTTTTCCTATACCCAAGCGGGTGGCGGACATTGTTAATAAAGAATGGGAAAGGCCCGGTATTCCTTTCGTCCCTCCCCCCATATTTAAAAAATTGTTTCCTATGGTCGACCCCAGAAAGGACTTATGGCAGTCAGTCCCCAAGGTCGAGGGAGCGGTTTCTACTTTAAACAAACGCACCACTATTCCCATAGAGGATAGTTGTGCTTTCAAAGATCCTATGGATAAAAAATTAGAAGGTTTGCTTAAAAAGATGTTTGTTCAGCAGGGTTACCTTCTACAACCCATTTCATGCATTGTCCCTGTCACTACAGCCGCATATTTCTGGTTTGATGAACTGCTTAAGGTGCTCGATAGTGACTCTCCTCCTTATGAGGAGATTATGGACAGAATCAATGCTCTCAAATTGGCTAATTCTTTCACTCTAGACGCCTCTTTGCAATTGGCTAAGTTAGCGGCTAAGAACTCTGGGTTTGCTATTGTGGCGCGCAGAGCGCTTTGGTTGAAATCTTGGTCGGCTGATGCGTCTTCCAAGAACAAGCTACTAAACATTCCTTTCAAGGGGAAAACGCTGTTTGGTCCTGACTTGAAAGAGATTATATCTGATATCACTGGGGGTAAGGGCCACGCCCTTCCTCAGGATCGGCCCTTCAAGGCAAAAAATAGACCTAATTTTCGTCCCTTTCGTAAAAACGGACCAGCCCAAGGTGCTACGTCCTCTAAGCAAGAGGGTAATACTTCTCAGGCCAAGCCAGCTTGGAGACCAATGCAAGGCTGGAACAAGGGAAAGCAGGCCAAGAAACCTGCCACTGCTACCAAGACAGCATGAAATATTGGCCCCCGATCCGGGACCGGATCTGGTGGGGGGCAGACTCTCTCTCTTCGCTCAGGCTTGGGCAAGAGATGTTCTGGATCCTTGGGCGCTAGAAATAGTCTCCCAGGGTTATCTTCTGGAATTCAAGGGACTTCCCCCAAGGGGGAGGTTCCACAAGTCGCAGTTGTCTTCAGACCACATAAAAAGACAGGCGTTCTTACATTGTGTAGAAGACCTGTTAAAAATGGGAGTGATTCATCCTGTTCCATTAAGAGAACAAGGGATGGGGTTCTACTCCAATCTGTTCATAGTTCCCAAAAAAGAGGGAACGTTCAGACCAATCCTAGATCTCAAGATCTTAAACAAATTTCTCAAGGTCCCATCGTTCAAGATGGAAACCATTCGAACTATCCTTCCTTCCATCCAGGAAGGTCAATTTATGACCACGGTGGATTTAAAGGATGCGTATCTACATATTCCTATCCACAAGGAACATCATCGGTTCCTAAGGTTTGCATTCCTGGACAAACATTACCAGTTCGTAGCGCTTCCTTTCGGATTAGCCACTGCTCCAAGGATTTTCACAAAGGTACTAGGGTCCCTTCTAGCGGTGCTAAGACCAAGGGGCATTGCAGTAGTACCTTACCTGGACGACATTCTGATTCAAGCGTCGTCCCTTCCTCAAGCAAAGGCTCACACGGACATTGTCCTGGCCTTTCTCAGATCTCACGGCTGGAAAGTGAACGTGGAAAAGAGTTCTCTATCCCCGTCAACAAGGGTTCCCTTCTTGGGAACAATTATAGACTCCTTAGAAATGAGGATCTTTCTAACAGAGGCCAGAAAAACAAAGCTTCTGGACTCTTGTCGGATACTTCATTCCGTTCCTCTTCCTTCCATAGCTCAGTGCATGGAAGTGATCGGGTTGATGGTGGCGGCGATGGACATAGTTCCTTTTGCGCGCATTCATCTAAGACCATTACAACTGTGCATGCTCAGTCAGTGGAATGGGGACTATACAGACTTGTCTCCGAAGATACAAGTAAATCAGAGGACCAGAGACTCACTCCGTTGGTGGCTGTCCCTGGACAATCTGTCTCAAGGGATGATGTTCCACAGACCAGAGTGGGTCATTGTCACGACCGACGCCAGTCTGATAGGCTGGGGCGCGGTCTGGGGATCCCTGAAAGCTCAGGGTCTTTGGTCTCGGGAAGAATCTCTTCTACCGATAAATATTCTGGAACTGAGAGCGATATTCAATGCGCTCCAGGCCTGGCCCCAGCTTGCGAGGACCAGGTTCATACGGTTTCAATCAGACAACATGACGACTGTGGCGTACATCAACCATCAGGGGGGAACAAGGAGTTCCCTAGCGATGGAAGAAGTAACCAAAATTATTCTTTGGGCGGAGTCTCACTCCTGCCACCTGTCTGCTATCCACATCCCAGGAGTGGAAAATTGGGAAGCGGATTTTCTGAGTCGTCAGACATTGCATCCGGGGGAGTGGGAACTCCATCCGGAAATCTTTGCCCGAGTCACTCACCTGTGGGGCATTCCAGACATGGATCTGATGGCCTCTCGTCAGAACTTCAAAGTTCCTTGCTACGGGGCCAGATCCAGGGATCCCAAGGCGGCTCTAGTGGATGCACTAGTAGCACCTTGGACCTTCAAACTAGCTTATGTGTTCCCGCCATTTCCTCTCATCCCCAGGCTGATAGCCAGGATCAAGCAGGAGAGGGCGTCGGTGATCTTGATAGCTCCTGCGTGGCCACGCAGGACTTGGTATGCAGATCTGGTGAATATGTCATCGGCTCCACCTTGGAAGCTACCTTTGAGACGAGACCTTCTTGTTCAGGGTCCGTTCGAACATCCGAATCTGGTTTCACTCCAGCTGACTGCTTGGAGATTGAACGCTTGATTTTATCGAAGCGAGGATTCTCAGATTCTGTGATCGATACTCTTGTTCAGGCCAGAAAGCCTGTGACTAGAAAGATTTACCACAAAATTTGGAAAAAATATATCTGTTGGTGTGAATCTAAAGGATTCCCTTGGGACAAGGTTAAGATTCCTAGGATTCTATCCTTCCTTCAAGAAGGATTGGAGAAAGGATTATCTGCAAGTTCCCTGAAGGGACAGATTTCTGCCTTGTCGGTATTACTTCACAAAAAGCTGGCAGCTGTGCCAGATGTTCAAGCCTTTGTTCAGGCTCTGGTTAGAATCAAGCCTGTTTACAAACCTTTGACTCCTCCTGGGAGTCTCAATTTAGTTCTTTCAGTTCTTCAGGGGGTTCCGTTTGAACCCTTACATTCCGTTGATATTAAGTTATTATCTTGGAAAGTTTTGTTTTTAGTTGCGATTTCTTCTGCTAGAAGAGTCTCAGAATTATCTGCTCTGCAGTGTTCTCCTCCTTATCTGGTGTTCCATGCAGATAAGGTGGTTTTTACGTACTAAACCTGGTTTTCTTCCAAAAGTTGTTTCTAACAAAAACATTAACCAGGAGATTATCGTACCTTCTCTGTGTCCAAAACCAGTTTCAAAGAAGGAACGTTTGTTGCACAATTTGGATGTTGTTCGCGCTCTAAAATTCTATTTAGATGCTACAAAGGATTTTAGACAAACATCTTCCTTGTTTGTTGTTTATTCAGGTAAAAGGAGAGGTCAAAAAGCAACTTCTACCTCTCTCTCTTTTTGGATTAAAAGCATCATCAGATTGGCTTACGAGACTGCCGGACGGCAGCCTCCCGAAAGAATCACAGCTCATTCCACTAGGGCTGTGGCTTCCACATGGGCCTTCAAGAACGAGGCTTCTGTTGATCAGATATGTAGGGCAGCGACTTGGTCTTCACTGCACACTTTTACCAAATTTTACAAGTTTGATACTTTTGCTTCTTCTGAGGCTATTTTTGGGAGAAAGGTTTTGCAAGCCGTGGTGCCTTCCATTTAGGTGACCTGATTTGCTCCCTCCCTTCATCCGTGTCCTAAAGCTTTGGTATTGGTTCCCACAAGTAAGGATGACGCCGTGGACCGGACACACCTATGTTGGAGAAAACAGAATTTATGTTTACCTGATAAATTTCTTTCTCCAACGGTGTGTCCGGTCCACGGCCCGCCCTGGTTTTTTTAATCAGGTCTGATATTTTATTTTCTTTAACTACAGTCACCACGGTACCATATGGTTTCTCCTATGCAAATATTCCTCCTTAACGTCGGTCGAATGACTGGGGTAGGCGGAGCCTAGGAGGGATCATGTGACCAGCTTTGCTGGGCTCTTTGCCATTTCCTGTTGGGGAAGAGAATATCCCACAAGTAAGGATGACGCCGTGGACCGGACACACCGTTGGAGAAAGAAATTTATCAGGTAAACATAAATTCTGTTTTTTGCTAGATTCTACGTTGATATGCGCTTCGCAGCAGGCTGGAGCCCGGTTTTCCTCTCAGTGTGCAGTGAATGTCAGAGGGATGTGAGGAGAGTATTGCCTATTTGAATTCAATGGTCTCCTTCTACGGGATCTTTTTCATAGGTTCTCTGTTATC
Organism: Bombina bombina; assembly: GCF_027579735.1. Taxonomy (NCBI): domain Eukaryota; kingdom Metazoa; phylum Chordata; class Amphibia; order Anura; family Bombinatoridae; genus Bombina; species Bombina bombina. The sequence goes on along the minus strand of NC_069503.1, from coordinate 592,882,313 downwards.
GGTCGTAGAGATTCATCTCTTACCTCCCTTTTCAGATCGAGGATATACTCTTATATACCATTACCTCTACTGATTCTCGTTTCAGTACTGGTTTGGCTTTCTACTACATGTAGATGAGTGTCCTGGGGTAAGTAAATCTTATTTTTTGTGACACTCTAAGCTATGGTTGGGCACTTTTATGTTAAAGTTCTAAATATATGTGTTTAAACATTTATTTGCCTTGATTCAGGATGATCAATATTCCTTATTTCAGACAGACCGTTTCATTATTTGGGATAATGCATATGAATTATAAATGTTTTTCTTACCTTTAAATTGACTTTTTTCTCTGTGGGCTGTTAGGCTCGCGGGGGCTGAAAATGCTTCATTTTATTGCGTCATTCTTGGCGCGGACTTTTTTGGCGCGAAAAATTTCTTTGTCATTTCCGGCATCATACTTGTCGCCGGAAGTTGTTCGTGATTGCGTCATTTTTTTGACGTTTTGCGACAAAAATGTCAGCGTCATCGGATGTGGGCGTCATTTTTGTCTCCACCTTTTTTTCCCATTATTTAAGTCTCATTTTTCTTTTGCTTCTGGTTACTAGAGGCTTGTTCATTGGCATTTTTTCCCATTCCTGAAACTGTCATTTAAGGAATTTGATAGATTTTGCTTTATATGTTGTTTTTTCTCTTACATATTGCAAGATGTCTCAGATTGACCCTGGATCAGAAGCTACGTCTGGAAAATCGCTGCCTGATGCTGGTTCTACCAAAGGTAAGTGCATTTGTTGTAAACTTGTGGTATCTGTTCCTCCGGCTGTAGTTTGTGATGAATGTCATGATAAACTTGCTAATGCAGATTCAATTTCCATTAGTAATATTCCATTACCTGTTGCTGTTCCATCAACATCTAATACTCAGGATGTTCCTGTTAATATAAGAGATTTTGTTTCTAAATCTATTAGGAAGGCTATGTCTGTTATTCCTCCTTCCAGTAAGCGTAAAAAGTCTTTTAAAACTTCTCATTTCTCAGATGAATTTTTAAATGAACATCATCATTCTGATTTGTCTGTTTCTGATGAGGATTTTTCTGGTTCAGAGGATTCTGTCTCAGATATTGACACTGATAAATCTTCATATTTATTTAAAATGGAATTTATTCGTTTTTTACTTAAAGAAGTTTTAATCGCTTTAGAAATTGAGGATTCTAGTCCTCTTGATACTAAATCTAATAAGCGTTTAAATTCGGTTTTTAAACCTCCTGTAGTTATTCCGGAAGTTTTTCCTGTCCCTGATGCTATTTCTGAAGTAATTTCTAGGGAATGGAATAATCTGGGTAATTCTTTTACTCCTTCTAAGAGATTTAAGAAATTATATCCTGTGCCATCTGACAGATTAGAGTTTTGGGACGAAATCCCTAAAGTTGAAGGGGCTATCTCTACTCTTGCTAAGCGTACTACTATTCCTACGGCATATAGTACTTCCTTTAAGGATCCTTTAGATAGGAAGATTGATTCCTTTCTAAGGAAAGCTTATTTATGTTCAGGTAATCTTCTTAGGCCTGCTATTTCTTTGGCTGATGTTGCTGCAGCTTCCACTTTTTGGTTGGAGGCTTTGGCACAACAAGTGTCAGATCATAATTCTCATAGCATTGTTAAACTTCTTCAACATGCTAATAACTTTATTTGTGATGCCATCTTTGATATCATCAGAGTTGATGTCAGGTATATGTCTTTAGCTATTCTAGCTAGAAGAGCTTTATGGCTTAACTTGGAATGCTGATATGTCTTCTAAGTCAACTTTGCTTTCCCTTTCTTTCCAAGGTAATAAATTGTTTGGTTCTCAGTTGGATTCTATTATTTCAACTGTTACTGGGGGGAAAGGAACTTTTTTACCTCAGGATAAAAAATCTAAAGGTAAATATAGGGCTGCTAACCGTTTTCGTTCCTTTCATCAGAATAAGGAACAGAAGCCTGATCCTTCCCCTAAAGGAACGGTTTCTGTTTGGAAACCGTCTCCAGTCTGGAATAAATCCAAGCCTTTTAGAAAGCCAAAGCCAGCTCCCAAGTCCACATGAAGGTGCGGCCCTCATTCCAGCGCAGCTGGTAGGGGGCAGATTACGATTTTTCAAAGAAATTTGGGTCAAATCGATTCACAGTCTTTGGATTCAGAACATTGTTTCACAAGGGTACAAAATAGGTTTCAAGGTAAGGCCACCTGCAAGAAGATTTTTTCTTTCTCGCATTCCAATAAATCCAGTGAAGGCTCAGGCATTTCTGAAATGTGTTTCAGATCTAGAGTTGGCTGGAGTAATTGTGTAAGGATTCCAGTCCTGCTTTTACTTTTTGCCTTAACTCACCTTCCTCACCTGTACTTAAGGCATCACCCCGCCCCAAACAAGTGCTTAGTTGTTGAGTATTGTTTGCTAAAACCAGTGCTCTGTTTCTTATAAGCTATATTCTTATCACAAGAGGATTTACTTCAACTACTATAACATTTGGATTACAAATACCAGCTGCAGTTTGGTCTCATAAACGGACTAATAACAACTAGTCTCCTTCATCCTGAAGTTTGCCATTCCACGAAGTATTAACTTATTTCAACTCCACATCTCTACTGGAATGGCTACTTAATTCCCAACAGGAGGATTCTACCTACTATCGCTACGGTATTTGTATCAAATCTAATTTACCTTGGATGCCTAAAGTAACGGCTAATTTCAAATATCATGTTATCACTTGAAGTTATCTAAATTGACTTTGTTTCTCAGATATTACTATGTTTTGCAACGTATGTTTCATTTAACTATATAAACTTTCTTTGATTCATTCTCATACCGGACAGTAACGGAAATTACGTGACGTCACACAGCTTCATTCATCTCAGCGTGTCATACAGCTCCTTACAAAACAGCGTGTCTCACAGCACCTATTACACTCACTGGTCTGTGTTCAGATATCCAAGCTGCAAGCATAATTCAGTGTGCTGTGTCTCGCAGCAGGTCACGCCCCTGTCAGCACCTGCAGTCTGTGTGTCTCACATCTCTCACGCTTCAGTGCTTATTACAATGATCAATATCTCTCTCATTTGGGCTTGAGCAATACCAATGTCAAAAGTTGTTATTAATACTAATACTTACTTTCAGTCCCTTAATATTTATATGGTATAACAATAATATATAACCATATAAAGACTTATTGCCTTTCTTTATAAAAATCACTCTGAGTAAAACAGTCTATGCTGATATAATAGCCTGTATTTCAGTTGTGAAACATATATAATTTATTTAGACTCTGCAGTTGTGATTCAAATAACCAAGGAACCTGATAAATTGTGCCAGTTCCAGTTCTGGAACAGGGGCTGGGGTTTTACTCAAATCTATTCATTGTACCAAAGAAGGAGAATTCCTTCAGACCAGTTCTGGATTTAAAAATATTGAATCGTTATGTAAGGATACCAACATTCAAAATGGTAACTATAAGGACTATTCTGCCTTTTGTTCAGCAAGGGCATTAAATGTCCACAATAGATTTGCAGGATGCATATCTGCATATTCCGATTCATCCAGATCACTTTCAGTTTCTGAGAATCTCTTTTCTAGACAAGCATTACCAATTTGTGGCTCTGCGGTTCGGCCTAGCAACGGCTCAGAGGATTTTTTCAAAAGTTCTCGGTGCCCTTCTATCTGTAATCAGAGAACAGGGTATTGTGGTATTTCCTTATTTGGATGATATCTTGGTACTTGCTCAGTCTTCACATTTAGCAGAATCTCATACGAATCGACTTGTGTCGTTTCTTCAAGAACATGGTCGGAGGATCAATTTACCAAAGAGTTCATTGATTCCTCAGACAAGGGTAACCTTTTTAGGTTTCCAAATAGATTCAGTGTCCATGACTTTGTCTCTGACGGACAAGAGACGTCTGAAATTGATTTCAGCCTGTCGAAACCTTCGGCTTCAATCATTCCCTTCGGTAGCCTTATGCATGGAAATTCTAGGTCTTATGACTGCTGCATCGGACACAATCTCCTTTGCTCGTTTTCACATGCGACCTCTTCAGCTCTGTATGCTGAACCAGTGGTGCAGGGATTATACAAAGATATCACAGTTAATATCTTTAAATCCATTTGTACGACACTCTCTGACGTGGTAGACAGATCACCATCATTTAATTCAAGGGGCTTCTTTTGTTCTTCCAACCTGGACTGTGATCTCAACAGATGCGAGTCTGACAGGTTGGGGAGTGGTATGGGGGTCTCTGACAGCGCAGGGGGTTTGGGAATCTCAGGAGGCGAGATTACCAATTAACATTTTGGAACTCTGTGCGATTTTCAGAGCTCTTCAGTCGTGGCCTCTTCTGAAGAGAGAATCGTTCATTTGTTTTCAGACGGACAATGTCACCACCGTGGCATATATCAATCATCAAGGGGGGACTCACAGTCCTCTGGCTATGAAAGAAGTATCTCGAATACTTGTCCTGTCTAATTTCTGCGGTTCACATCCCAGGTATAGACAATTGGGAAGCGGATTATCTCAGTCGCCAGACGTTGCATCCGGGCGAATGGTCTCTTCACCCAGAGGTATTTCTTCAGATTGTTCAAATCTGGGGTCTTCCAGAAATAGATCTGATGGCTTCTCATCTAAACAAGAAACTTCCCAGGTATCTGTCCAGATCCAGGGATCCTCAGGTGGAGGCAGTGGATGCATTATCGCTTCCTTGGAAGTATCACCCTGCCTATATCTTTCCCCCTCTAGTTCTTCTTCCAAGAGTGATTTCCAAGATTCTAAAGGAGCGTTCGTTTGTACTGCTGGTGGCTCCAGCATGGCCTCACAGGTTTTGGTATGCGGATCTTGTTCGGATGGCCAGTTGCCAACCTTGGACTCTTCCGTTAAGACCAGACCTTCTATCTCAAGGCCCATTTTTCCATCAGGATCTCAAATCATTAAATTTGAAGGTATGGAGATTGAACGCTTGATTCTTAGTCATTGAGGTTTCTCTGACTCCGTAATTAATACTATGTTACAGGCTCGTAAATCTGTGTCTAGGAAGATATATTATCGAGTCTGAAAGACTTACATTTCTTGGTGTTCTTCTCATCAATTTTCCTGGCATTCTTTTAGAATTCCTAGAATTTTACAGTTTCTTCAGGATGGTCTGGATAAGGGTTTGTCTGCCAGTTCCTTGAAAGGACAAATTTCTGCTCTTTCTGTGCTGTTTCACAGAAAGATTGCTAATCTTCCTGATATTCATTGTTTTGTACAGGCTTTGGTTCGTATCAAACCTGTCATTAAGTCAATTTCTCCTCCTTGGAGTTTGAATTTGGTTCTGAGAGCTCTACAAGCTCCTCCTTTTGAACCTATGCATTCTCTAGATATTAAATTACTTTCTTGGAAAGTTTTGTTTCTTTTGGCCATCTCTTACGCTAAAAGAGTTTCTGAGTTATCTGCTCTTTCTTGTGAATCTGCCTTATCCTGATGAAAAATCAGAAAAGGAGTGTTGCGGACTTCATTTAAATTTTTACCTAAGGTTGTGAATTCTAACAACATTAGTAGAGAGATTGTGGTTCCTTCATTGTGTCCTAATCCTAAGAATTCTAAGGAAAGATCATTACATTCTTTGGATGTAGTAAGAGCTTTGAAATATTATGTTGAAGCTGCTAAGGATTTCCGAAAGACTTCTAGTCTATTTGTTATCTTTTCTGGTTCTAGGAAAGGTCAGAAGGCTTCTGTCATTTCTTTGGCGTCTTGGTTAAAGTCTTTGATTCATCATGCTTATGTTGAGTCGGGTAGAACTCCGCCTCAAAGGATTACAGCTCATTCAACTAGGTTAGTTTCTACTTCCTGGGCATTTAGGAATGAAGTTTCGGTTGATCAGATTTGCAAAGCAGCAACCTGGTCTTCTTTGCATACTTTTACTAAATTCTACCATTTTGATGTGTTTTCTTCTTCTGAAGCAGTTTTTGGTAGAAAAGTACTTCAGGCAGCTGTTTCAGTTTGATTCTTCTGCTTATAATTTCAGTTTTTTTCATTATAAGATTTAAACTTTGTTTGGGGTGTGGATTATTTTTCAGCGGAATTGGCTGTCTTTATTTTATCCCTCCCTCTCTAGTGACTCTTGTGTGGAAGTTCCACATCTTGGGTATTTATTATCCCATACGTCACTAGCTCATGGACTCTTGCTAATTACATGAAAGAAAACATAATTTATGTAAGAACTTACCTGATAAATTCATTTCTTTCATATTAGCAAGAGTCCATGAGACCCATCCTTTTTTGTGGTGATTTTGATTTTTTTGTATAAAGCACAACTATTCCAATTCCTTATTTTTTATGCTTTTGCACTTTTTTTCTTATCACCCCACTTCTTGGCTATTCGTTAAACTGATTTGTGGGTGTGGTGAGGGGTGTATTTATAGGCATTTTGAGGTTTGGGAAACTTTGCCCCTCCTGGTAGGAATGTATATCCCATACGTCACTAGCTCATGGACTCTTGCTAATATGAATGAAATGAATTTATCAGGTAAGTTCTTACATAAATTATGTTTTTCCCCCTCGTCTACTTTTAAAAAAATATTCCTGGTCCCTGACTCTCAATTTGATTCGTGGGGCTCCATCCCTAAGGTGGATGGCACTATTTCTACGCTGGCTAAACCTATTACTATCCCTCTAGAGGATAGTTCTTCTTTTAGAGAGCCTTTAGATAAGAAAATGGAAACTTTTCTGAGGAAGATGTTTCAACATAAGAGGTTTTTACTTCAACTGGCGGCAGCTGTAGCCACAGTTGCTGGAGCAGCTTACTACTGGTGCGAGACTCTCTCGGAGCTCATTGAGGTGGAGACTCCCCTCAAGGATATTCAGGAGAGAATTAAAGCTTTGAGAATTGCCAACTCCTTCAACTGTAATGCAAATATTATTATTCGCCTAAATGCAGACTTCTGCTTTGCGGTCCTAGCCTGTCGGGCTCTAAACCCAGACTCCTTTCTCTTCCTTTCAAGGGGAAGATTTTATTCGGTCCAGGGCTGGACTCCATTATTTCTACAGTTACCAGAAGGAAAGGTGCAGGATAAGAAGAATAGGCCTAATGGACGGCAATAGTCTAATTTCCGTTCCTTTCGTTCTGACAAATCACAACGACCGCAATCCTCATCCAAGTCCGAGCAGCCCAAGAGTACTTGGAAGCTGGCTCAGTCCTGGAATACTAAGAAGCCCGCCGAGAACAAATAGGCATGACAGGGCGGCCCCCGATCCGGGATTGGAAAGAGTAGGGGGCAGACTGTCTCTTTTCAGACGTTTGGTTCCAGGATGTACAGGATCCTTGGATCCTGCAGGTTGTATCTCAGGGAATGGGAAACATTAAAAAACGTAAAATCTAATAAAAACATTATAATAAAACAAGGCGACAAAGGGGACGGTATTGTCATCTTAGATAAAAAAGATTACAAAAAAGAAGCACTGAGATTGCTGGACGATCCCTTGACATATCGAAAGATCCCATGTAATCCTATAAATTCTCAGAAAAGAGAATTAGAAACCCTTCTAAAGAAAGCCCATAATATTGGCATAATTAATAATAAAGAACATGAATTTCTGTTAACTAATCATCCGAAAACACCAACGTTTTACTATTTACCCAAAATCCATAAATGTTTGATAAATCCACCATGAAGGCCCATTATTTCAGGGATCGATTCAGTTACTGCTAATCTCTCAGAATATATAGACCATTTTTTGCAATATTATGTAACAAAACTTCCCTCATATCTCAAAGATTGAACAGATGTCATAAATATTTTTCAAACAATAAAATGGAAGGAGAGTTATACACTTTTATAACCTGTGATGTATGTTCTCTTTATATTGGTATAAAACACAACTTGGGACTGAAAGCTATAGACTTCCATCTAATAAAAGAAGGCAAATTACGGTATGAACTGGTAGATTTTTATCAAAACTTGTATACAATTTATTCTTGAAAATAACTCTTTTGTCTTCGACAATCAATTCTTTTTAGAAGTTCAGGGAACAGCGATGGGCACCAAGTTCGCCCCAAGCTACTCTAACTTATTTATGGGATACCTGGAAGATATGGTCGTATATATAGAGGAGCTTGGGATGCAAACTTGGTGCTCTACCGCAGATTTATAGATGAAATTTTTATTATTTGGGAAGGAGATCTGGAACGTTTTGAATTACTTATTAAAGATTTAAGCAATAGTAATTTTGGTTTAAGTTTTACCCATGAACCAATCAATCACATCCTTAGTTATCTAGATATAAAAATTGAGATTATTAACCAAGAAATTCACACAAGAACACATTTTAAAAAAAGTTGAGTCCAACAACTATGTACATAGCAATAGTTGCCATTTTAATCAATTTACCAGAATCAGAAAGAATTGTACAACATTAGAGGATTATGATGAACAAGCACTATATTTAGAGAAAAATTTCTCACAAAAGGGTATGTAATAAAGCGAAAATGACAGCTAGAATGAAAAATAGGAGTGATTTATTACAACGTAAAATAAAAACATAATCAAATTCAGACTCATTATGGGTTCCGTTTTACAACAGATTATAACATCAATCATAATCAGATAAGGTCCATTTTAAACAAACATTGCTACATCTTACAAAGAGACCCAATTATTGGGGAATTACTTCCAGTAAAACCGGCTTTAGTTTTTAAAAGAACAAAAAAATTAAAAAAACATACTAGCCCCAAGCACATTTAAAGACTCTGAAAACACCTTTATAGAAAGAGATCTCTTTAAACAGAAACTTAAAGGATTCTTCCCATGCATTAGTTGCAAAGCATGTCATTTTAGTAATAAAATTAAAACGGTAACGTCATACATTACAAAAAAAGAATTTGAGATAAGAACTGTATCAGGTGCACCGACAGAAATGTGGTGTACCTGATACAATCTCCGTATAATAAGCAATATTTGGGGGAGACCTCCCGCTCCCTCAGGGACAGGATCCGTGAACACCTGCTCAACATAGAGCATGGTTTCATGGGACATTTACTATCAAGGCATTTCAAAGAACATAATAATTAGGATACTAGGCCTCAAATATTGGGGCATTAGAAAAATTATAAATAATTGGAGAGGAGGTGATGTAAACAAAAAACTTTTTTTATGTGTAGAAGCAGAATTAATATTTAATTTTAAAACTTTAAAGCCATTAGGTTTAAATGCTGAATTGGATCTAAATTTGATCATGGAATAATGATCGAATTCAAAGAAATACTTTTGAAAAGATTCTTTGGTCTGAATCAACATCTTATAAATATTAAATACATTTTAATGCATTTCAAAATTTCAATCCAAAAACTTTCGGTCGAGGATACACAAATAAACAAACACTTTTTTATTCACTTATACATGGGGAAAAAAAGAACTTTGCCACTTAATTTTAAAAAAAGAGTTAAGACTGGGGATTTTTTTTAGTTCACCTAATACATCTAAATTCACTTTATCGGCCTAATTAAACGAATACAAATATTCTATGAAATATATTTTTCTCACTTAATATGGAAATTAAATTCGTAGAAGATTTACACTCAAACTAATATGATATTATATTTAATTTTTTTTTAATTTTTTTTTAATTTTTTTTTTAAAAATTGAAAATTTTAGTTACTACAATATATACTATAACAATCCTGGTTCAGGAAGGACAGTTTATGACCACCATAGACCTGAAGGATACATACCTTCATGTTCCGATTCACAGGGAACATTTTCAGTTCCTGAGGTTTCTCTTTCTGGACCAGCACTTCCAGTTCATAGCTCTTCCGTTTGGCCTAGCTACTGCTCCAAGGATATTTTTGAAGGTTCTGGGAGCTCTTCTAGCCATTGCCAGAACAAAAAGTATTGCAGTAGCGACTTACCTTGACGATATCTTGGTACAAGTACAATCTTTTTGTCTAGTGGAAGAACACTCAAAGTCCCTTCTTAGTCTTCTTCAATCACATGGATGGAAGATAAACTTTGAAAATAGTTCTCTTACTCCAAGTACAAGGGTGAATTTCCTGGGGACGATAATAGACTCCATATCCATGAGAAAATTTCTCACAGATCAGAGACGTTGCAAGCTAACTACTGCTTGTCTTGCCCTCCAGGCCTCCTTGAGACCCTCAAGACCCTCAGTGGCCCACTGTATGGAGGTGATCGAACTCAGTGTCCTGTATGGACATTATTCCCTTTGCCAGATTCCATCTCAGACCCTTACAACTATGCGTCCTGAGACAATGGAATGGCGACCATTCAGCTCTGTCTCAACTGATTGTGCTGGACAACCTGTTGAGAGACTCTCTCTCTTGGTGGCTCTGTCCAGATCATCTGTACCAAAGCACATGCTTCTTGAGACCGTCCTAGGAGATTGTGACTATGAACGCAAGCCTTTCCGGCTGGGGAGCCGTTTGGGGTGCCAAGAAGGCACAAGGGCTGTGGACTCAGGAGGAGTCCTCCCTTTCGATCAATATATTGGAACTCCGAGCAATCTTCAATGCCTTGAAGGCTTGGCCCCTTCTGGGTTCATTCCAGCTTATCAGATTCCAATCAAACAATATAACCTTGGTTGCCTACATCAACCATCAGGGGGGAACGAGAAGTCCCTTAGCGATAAGAGAAGTATCTCAGATACTAGAGTGGGCGGAGACTCACAGATGTACGCTGTTAGCGATCCACATTCTGGGTGTGGACAACTAAGAAGCGGACTTCCTCAGCAGGCAATTCTTTCACCCAGGGGAATGGTCTCTCCACCTTAGGTATTTTCAGAGATATGCAGCGAGTTGGGGAAGCAGGAGATAGATCTCATGGCATCCCACCTTAATACCAATCTACCCAGGTATGGGTCAAGGGATTCTCAGGTGGAACTGATAGATACCCTATCAGTACTATGGAGGTTCAGGCTCATATATCTTTTTCCTCCGTTACCGCTTCTCCCTCGGGTGTTGGCTTGCATCAAGCAGGAGTGAGCATCAGTGATTCTGATTGCTCCATCGTGGCCGTCAAGGATGTGGTTTGTGGATCTGGTAGGGATGTCCTCATCTCCTCAGTGGAGGTTACCTTGTCGCAGAGATCTGCTGATGCAGGCCCCTTCGTTCATCAAAATCTAGATTCTCTGAGGCCGATTGCGTGGAGATTGAAAGCTTAGTCTTAGCCAAGAGAGGGTTTTTCGGAGAGTGTTATCGACACTCTGTTTCAAGTTCGAAAGCCAGTTACTTGTTGTATCTACCATAAAGTGTGGATGACTTACTTGTACTGGTGTGAAGAGTGTGGCTTTTCCTGGTATAAGGTTAGGGTTGCCAGGATTTTATCTTTTCTCCAGGATGTACTGGAGAAGGGTCTATCTTCTAGTTCCCTGAAGGGACAGATATCGGCCCTGTCAGTGCTACTGCACAACAGATTGGCTGAGCTTCCAGATATGCAGTCCTTTGTTAAGGCTCTGACTAGGATCAGACCAGTGTTTAGATCTGGAGCTCCGTCTTGGAGCCTCGATCTTGTTCTTAGTGTTTTGCAGCAAGCTCCGTTTGAGCATACTGTTGATATTAAATTGTTATCTTGGAAGGTTCTTTTTTTGTTGGCTATTGCCCCGGCGTACAGAGTTGCTGAGATTTCTGCTTTGCAATTTGACCCCCATTATCTGGTTTTCCATGCTAATAAGGCGGTTTTACGTACTAAATTTGGGTTCCTCCCTAAGAAGGTGTCGAATCGTCATATTAATCTGGAAATTGTTTTTCCTTCCATGTGTCCTAATCTTATTTCAGCGAAGATGTGGTTCATGCCTTGAAGTTCTATTTCCAGGCCACTAAGGAATTCAGACAATCTTTCTCTTTGTTTGTCATCTATACAGGGAAGGTTAAGGGGCAGAAGGCTACTACGACTTCCCTATCTTTCTGGTTGAGGAGTGTCATCCGCTTAGCGTATGAGACAGGGGGGCGACAGCCTCTTGAGAGGATAATGGCTCATTCCACTAGAGCAGTGGCTCCCTCCTGGGCTTTTAGGAACGAAGCCTCTATGGATCCGATTTTTAAGGCGGCTACCTGGTCCTCCTTACACACTTTTTTTCTAAATTTTACAAGTTTGATGTGTTTTCTCCCGTAAGCTGCTTCAGCAGAAGCAAAGTTTTGCAGGCTGTGGTTCCCTCAGAATAGGGCTTGCCTCTTTTTTGTTCCCTCCCGTTATTTATTGAGTGTCCTCTGGAGCTTGGGTATAGTTTTCACAACAGTAAGAAATTAAATTTTGAACTCTCCCTGCCTTATGGAATAAAAACATAATTTATGCTTGCCAGTTAAATTCCTTTAAAGTCCACGACCCCGCCCGTAATTTATTTTTGTTGCATGGCTCCCTTTTTATATTATTTCTTTTGGCACCTTTATACCCTGATGTTTCTCCTACTTTTCCTTGTTCCCTCAGCAGAATAACTGGGGAATAGGGGAAGTGGGAGCGATATTTAAGCCTTTGGCTGGAGTGTCTTTGCCTCCTCCTGGTGGCCAGGTGTTGTATTTCCCAACAGTAAGGAATGGACTCTCCCTGCCAGGAAGAAAAGGAATTTATCTGGTAAGCATAAATTATGTTTTTTGAGTGAAAGATTTGGTCCATTGTGACAGCCCATAAGAAGAATTGAGCTGGAGACATTTTGTTTCTCCAGGGGCAATGTGACAGTCAACAGAAAGGTTGAAATCAATGAGAATGAGGGCAGGGGTGTCTGAGGAGGGGAAATAAGCTAGCCAGCTAAGTGCAAGTATAATTTAATGTGGACATAGGCCAATCAAACTGACTGACCTTCATTTCAATAAAGGGTAAGCTACATTTCTGTATTATGTTTCTCATTAGCTAATTCAGCATTTGTGGTTGTAACAAATTTGGTAAATTTAAGTAGTTTATACAGTTGTATTAATGGTAACTAATGTCTTTAATTTTTAACTAAAAATGTGACTATAATTTTAAAGGCATTATCTTTAGCTAAGTGTGAGTATAATCTAATGAAATCACACATCTTGTGACTGGCCTTCTTTTCAATAAAGGTTAAGCTATAGTTCTGCATAATTAAATAAAATAAAGTCAAATTTATAGTTGAGTGTTTTTCTTTCAATTTCTTGCATTTGATTTGTTTTTCTTGTGGAAATTTTCAAGCTTATGTCTTCATTGTGACCTGTTTATATTGTTTGTTCCTTGACTGATATAGATCTTTGTCTTCTTCCAAAGAATTGCACTGTATACAGAATTTTCATCAGTCCTTTAAAAAAAAGGATGCTCTATGCATTTGTCTGCTTGGCTTCATCCTGTCAGGGATCAATTGATTACACTCTACAATTCAGAGTTGAAAAAAGAAAGCTACACAACCCTGTGCAAGACAGGTTATGTTTATTTTGACAGATTTATTAAAGTTGCATTTCAGAACAACTTGAATGTGGAAACATTTTAGATTTAACAGCAAAATCAAATGCAGTGAACTCATGGCAGTTCTATCAATGTTCTTTCACTTATAGTTTAATTTATAAATCACAGTGTTCTACTCGCAAATTGAGGACACGAGGAAGAAAGATAAAGTTTTCTCCTACAAAATACAGTATGCAAGCAAGAAATCAATGAATGCTCAGTAAGACGTCAATGGGATCCTGTCATAAAAGTATCTTACATTGTTATTCGCTTGTAAGGCAATGTTCCCTACTTAAGAAGTTTATATACCTTGTTTTACATTGTTCCCCTCGTTTTTTTTTCCTATTACATGAATATTTTTATTTATTTCAATGATAAACTAAAGCAAATTCTATCGAGCATAAGAAAGAATTCTATTTAAATACCATAAATATATATTTTTACATGGAAAATGTCAAGTTAACATTTATGTAACCATGACAACTAACTTATCAGCCAGTATACAATGTGACAGTGACAATAGGTGCAACTACAGGACAACAGGTCAAGTGGCATAAAAATAGTGTCCACTGAAATTACTACCTGATATACTGAACTTTAAAGTTACATGGAACTCAAAATTAAACGTTCATGGTTAAGAAATAGCATTTAAAAAAAAAAAAAAAAAACTTTCTAGTTTACTCTTGGTATTAAATTTACTCTTTGTCTTGGTCTTGTGTTTAAAACTAAGTTTGTAGCAATGCTATATAAGCAACCTGTAGAAGGATCTTTAGAATGCAGTAGCACCAACTACTGGTACTGTGGTAAAAATGCTATGAGAAAGTAAGCTATATAACTAGAAGTTCACAATTTGTGATTGTACCTCTGTTTGGATAAGAGCCATTCAAACAGTGTGGGGAAGTAGTAGTAAGCGAGCTATGGTGGCTTCCAGGTGTTACTCAGCTTATTGCAACCTCCCTCTACAGGTTGCTTGTATAATTTTAATATATTGTTGCTGCCACATAGTGCTCAAGACATGTGCACAATTCTGAGTTTCTCAGTATTCCCTCATAAAAAAGGACCATATTGTAACCAAGGAAACCAAGCTAAAGGGGTTATTTGGATAATGAAAGTAAATTTGAAAGATGTTTAAAATTGTATACTAGGTCGGAATCATGACAGGTAAAGTTTGATATCCATGACCTTTTTAGGCTCTTTTTAGTTGTATAACAACACTTTGCCCTAGGGCTCTACTCATATATGGAAGAACCAGCGTGTACTAATTTGAATAACCAGCAATAAAGGGTATAAGTAATTGCATGTTTGCATACTGGTCTACATTGTTCACTGCTGTGTAGTGTAATTCTGACAAGGGATTTCCAATTAGTAAGCAGATCAGCTCTTGCTGCATTCACATATGAATATCACATACTGCTAAAGTGGTGCCTAAGGATTCTAATCTAGGCTTGAGTGACTAGTGGTAATAATGCATTTTAATCTTAATATTTTGTATTTTATAACATCACATTCACATAAATAGTTGTATAGGACAGTATATTATTATTATTATTATTATTATTATTATTATTATTCTTAATAAAAATATTTGTATTATTATTTATTTTTAGAGTACAGATTCCTCAGCACTGCTGTAGTTGTTTTGTTTTAGCTAAAATGGATGCTAATATTGGAATATCTATCTGTATTTGATACATCAAATTAATATTTATGCTGTACTCTAACAACTATTTGTTCTTTTTTTTCCCCTTAGCTTCTTTGAAAGCCTGTGCTGATGGAGGTGCAAATCATCTATATGATGTCACAGAAGGAGTTCAAGACCGGTACGTTTTAATTTGTTCAATTTTAAACATTGACAAGAAGCAATTTTTATTTAATTGGAAACATAATTGTGTAGTCAGATGTGCAGATATGTAATTGCATTACATTTTTACAGTATATAGTGAATATTAGCTTTAGCCAAACAGTAGATTGGACTTCCGACAGATCTGTAAGTGCTGACAATTAGATAATCACAAGATCGTTGTGTGATTTCCCTGTTTCCCTGCAGCCAGTACTGACAAACAGTTCTGATTTTAAAATAAACATGTGCATGTGTTTTATAGAAATGTATTTTGCATTATGGTCTCCTAATGGTCCTAATTTGGCAAAATCACATTGTTACAATCTTATCACACTGACAAACTTTATAAATAGGTCAACTGCAATTTATTAAAATCGGAAATACATAACTTCATGTTACTTAAATATCTAAATAAAATCAATTGTATATGTGTTGTTAATTTAGGTTTTATCTTAAATGTAACATTCAGTGGACTAGTAACTGTTTCCCCTCCCTAGTAATATTTCCATATCTGTCTGCTTATCTACCTTTATTTTTGTACCATTTAAAGAGGCATGACATTTAAAAAAGGTTCTCTGTTCCATTAACTTTCAGAGAAGAACTTGCCCAAAATACTGGAGAATTTTTAGCATTTTTGCTATAACTCCATTTAAACAGAAATAAAGCCTTGTTGCTTTTTTAAAAAATGTATTTACCTGTCAAAACTATATATATTTTTAACGTATACAAACCAAGATATTGATCTAGGCCCATTTTGGTATATTTCATGCCACCATTTCACCACCAAATGCGAACATCTAAAAAAAAAAATTGGTCACCTCCATCTTAGGTACTGGCAGACAGTCTCCCAATATAAATTGGTTATTATTTTTTTCTATTTTGTGCAGTGTAGGATCCCCCCTCACCCTCCAATCTCCCTGATCCCTCCCAAGCAGCTCTCAAACCCTCCTCCCTCTAACTAGTGTCCGCAATATATATTTATATAGGGGCGGAACTTCCACGGACCATGCCCTGGAGGTCGCCACTCTTGGGGGGCCCGCCGGTCAGCAGATTTATAAATGGCCCTGCTGCTCCTATAATGTGCACAGGGTCGTCTTTAACGTGAGGCAAAAGAGGCAGCTGCCCCGGGCCCAGTCTTTGTTGTGGGGCCCCCAGGCCCAAAGCAACTGCCCCTTGAGCCTGCCCGCAAACCGTTTTCCCAGCTTGCTTAGTACTTTGCTCCTCAGCTCCTCCCCTGCCCGCCCTGCGCCGCATGCCAGCCCTGCCCTGGCAACTGTACATGTACCGGGGTGGGGGGGATCCGCAGGCTGCATCCTGCCTGGTGAACTGCCCTGTCCTGGGACTGATGCCACTGGTGCTGGAGACTGTCCCGACTGAAGTCACTGAGCTGTAAGGTCAGTTTTCATTAATTAATGTTATATCTAGTTCACTAAAGCTGTAGGTGCTGCCTCTGCGGTCATTAGCAGCGTTTCTTGACCTAAATATTGGCTTAAAGAGCGTTCTCCGGTTTCAGCACATAAGTCTATTTGATGGGCTTTAAAAAAATTAAATTAGATAATTGTCTAAATAATTCCTACTGGAATCCTTAGTACATCTTGTGCTAACTGTGGGTGTTGCAAACGATGAGGCTGCGCCTTGTGTTCATGAAAATATGTGAGATGAAAGGACAAACTTTATGTTCCAGCTAAACACTTTCTCACAGATGCAGTAAAATAATGAAAGTGATGTTTTCCAATCCATATAAAACATATGGCACACTTCTATGTTATTTATCTAAGTATACAAATAAAAAAACTGGGCTTCAGTGCATTACTCTTCTATTGGCTCTGGAATGGCTAAATGCATTTGATTCATGGTTGCATCTGAAGGGTAGAAAAAAGCTGTGAAGGTAATGAATGTGCCAAAAACAATCACAAAAATACAATAGTATTAATAATGTACGTGTGTATGTGTGCTTGTATATAAAGCTAAGTGGTAGGTCTGGACTATACCTCAGAGCTCAATGCCAACTCTAAAATAAACTGCGATCCCTCTAACACAGTTAAAAATATGGTAACAAGAGAAGGTGGGTTATAGAGTGGCGCACTAGGCTGAGCTCATAGCAATATAAATATAAAAAATATATAAATATATCAAAAATATAAGATCTAAAAAAGGAGAAGCATACAAAGGGACATATAAAAAACTGTAGTATATATACAAATGAATGAACTAACCATCAGTTAATAGTACCAAAATCAATTTAATGACAGATATGCACAAGATCTAAAGCTTAAAACTTCATAAGGTGCTATAAAACTCTAAAATATACAACTTAATACATCAAACAAGTGATGTGGCCACATCAATAAGTAACTAAATAAACAATAGAATGTTATATAATATTACCTCTAAATAAATAACATCATAAAAATAAAAAACATCATAAAAACTGTCTAAGTCACAAAAACCGAATATTACAGCTATATAGTAATTTCTGGTATAAAAACCGGATAGGAGATGGCAATCTAATATATCCAAATTAGTGTGTCAAAAATCTGTATGATTGTCGATATTGTAGATACAAGTAAATAATGTAGGTAAAAGTTGATAGTCTGCAACCTAAAAATCCATAAAAATCTATTTATGGAAGATATTAACAGGAATAATTGGGGAATAACCTTCACATATGATTATAATGTTAGAACAATTGATTTTCTACATCTCACTATTGAAATTATTGACAATAAAATTCAGACAAAAACGTTTTTCAAAACAGTAGATACAAACAATTTTATACATTTTAATAGTTGTCATTTTGATCAATGGAAGCTTAATGTCCCGAAAGGTCAATTTCTAAGATTAAGGAAAAATTGCTCCACCATTGATGATTATATGAGTCAAGCTAATGTACTGAAAGAAAGATTCGTAGAAAAAGGTTACAATGAGGAATATATAACGGAAGCTATACAGAGTGTAGAAAAAATAGAAAGAAACACGCTTACTAGTAAAAAAGAAAAAAAAACAATCTAACCCCAAAGACTTTGAAACCACATTCATCACACAAAATAGTGCAGATTTTAAACTAATCAAAAAATTATTCACAAACATTGGCATTTAGTCCAGAAAGACCCAATCCTGAGTGAAATCACAGAGAATAAACCTAAGATCGTTTATAGAAAAGCCAAAACATTAAAATCTATTTTAGCCCCTAGTGATTTTAGAAAAAGTAAAAGCCACAATTTAGATGTACATGGAAACAAACTTGAATGGTTCTACCCATGTCACCGGTGCAAAGCCTGTAGTTTCAGTACAAAATGCAAAATGGTAGAAGCCAGTAATTCTGATTCTAAAGTCAAAATTAGAGAAACTATTAGATGTTTTGATAAAAATGTGGTATACATGATACAATGTCCTTGCAAAAAACAATATTTTGGACAGACAAGCAGACCAGTAAGGGATAAGATAAGACAACATCTCCTTAACATAGAATGGGGATATGAGAATCACTTACTTTCCAAACACTTTAAAGATTTCCATGGACAGAAAACTGAAGGTCTATTGTATTGGGGTGTTAAAAATGTGAAACTCCAAAGAGGAGGAAATATAATGAAACCACTTTTATTTGCAGAAGCAGAATTAATTTTTAACTTTGCTACTCTGACCCCAGGTGGACTAAATGCTGAACTTGATCTCAACCCTTTTAACTAATTAAATTATAGATATTAAGACAAACTGTTTCAAATATAGAGCTTTTCTAAAAGAAAATCTGTTTTGGAAAGTTTTAAAGGAATTTTATATAATAATAAAAAAACATTTTTTGTAATTTTTGGATTTTTAATTTGTTTAGCATATATATTTGGTATTTTTATTAATTTCAAATTCCTTTAGTTGATTGGTGTAATATTTTTTACCTTTTGTATTAATATCTTGTCTATTTTAATTATTATTAATGGTTCTACCCTCTACTGTAGAATTCATAAGTTATCAATAAATCAGAGATTTTTTATTTTGAGTGATCAATAGAAGACCCAAAAACATGACATTTAAAAAATTTAAAATTTTATTTGTATATTTAAATCTGCTATTTTACCTTTATAGACTCATTATTTTTATACCTACAACCATAATATAATATATGATTTATGGGATACATAATGACAGACTTGATTCCTTCATCTTTTTTATAACCATTGAGCGAATGTGAATTTTAAGTGATTAGCTAGTTTATGTGTTATAGTTAGTTATTTATATTAGATATTTATGTGTTATATTTAGTTATATACATTAGAGATCATGTGCAGTAGTATTTTTCTTCTACCATTTTTTAAATTCTCAGTTTTCGTAAACTTGAGATATTTTCCTCTATAGCATAATGTAGAGAATTGTATAATAAATATTGGCTATAAGACATAAATCACCACCCACTTCTTATAAGTCAGACCAATTATAATATTAATTGGACATTTTGAAAATATCTGATGTACTAATCTGTGTAATATGGTTTGATACAAGTAACAAATAATAAGACCAGCAATTGATATATGGATAGGCTCAAAATGGACATTGTTCAAGGAATAAAGTTTATTGAAAGTGGCAACATACAGTTAAAAAGGCGGTACAACAAAAGCCCATAAAAAGAGGATTTAGACCTATTGTAAGTCATCTTGATAAAGGCACAACGTGCCGAAACGCATAGAGGAATGACTTGCAACTTGTTAACTACCAAGTACGAAAATGACACTATTTGATTTTGGTGTCTGGAACACGACTGAGTGTTTTAAATTTGGAACGTTTTTCCGCTATCCGGATTGGACAAACAAGTCAGGTGACGAAGAAACGTACATGCTGACAGTGAAGACGCTGGAGTCACGCTTGGGAGTGAAGTGAAACTCAGCGTGAAGTGCTCACAGCTGATTGCTCTGTCGAGAGCGTGGTAACAGCATCGGAGCCGCTCGCAGCCACTAAGTCTGTCAGGTACGTTAAACAACATACTCACTAATCCATCATTGATTTTTAACCTACTACTGACCGGTCAGTGATTTATGTGATTTACCATACTAACTGGGATTTATGAGAATACTGAACTGAGATTACAAAACATTCTACATTATTTACTTGTATCTACAATATCGACAATCATACGGATTTTTTACACACTAATTTGGATATATTAGATTGCCATCTCCTATCCGGTTTTTATACCAGAAATTACTATATAGGGAGTGCAGAATTATTAGGCAAATGAGTATTTTGACCACATCATCCTCTTTATGCATGTTGTCTTACTCCAAGCTGTATAGGCTCGAAAGCCTACTACCAATTAAGCATATTAGGTGATGTGAATCTCTGTAATGAGAAGGGGTGTGGTCTAATGACATCAACATCCTATATCAGGTGTGCATAATTATTAGGCAACTTCCTTTCCTTTGGCAAAATGGGTCAAAAGAAGGACTTGACAGGCTCAGAAAAGTCAAAAATAGTGAGATATCTTGCAGAGGGATGCAGCACTCTTAAAATTGCAAAGCTTCTGAAGCGTGATCATCGAGCAATCAAGCGTTTCATTCAAAATAGTCAACAGGGTCGCAAGAAGCGTGTGGAAAAACCAAGGCGCAAAATAACTGCCCATGAACTGAGAAAAGTCAAGCGTGCAGCTGCCAAGATGCCACTTGCCACCAGTTTGGCCATATTTCAGAGCTGCAACATCACTGGAGTGCCCAAAAGCACAAGGTGTGCTATACTCAGAGACATGGCCAAGGTAAGAAAGGCTGAAAGACGACCACCACTGAACAAGACACACAAGCTGAAACGTCAAGACTGGGCCAAGAAATATCTCAAGACTGATTTTTCTAAGGTTTTATGGACTGATGAAATGAGAGCGAGTCTTGATGGGCCAGATGGATGGGCCCGTGGCTGGATTGGTAAAGGGCAGAGAGCTCCAGTCCGACTCAGACGCCAGCAAGGTGGAGGTGGAGTACTGGTTTGGGCTGGTATCATCAAAGATGAGCTTGTGGGGCCTTTTCGGGTTGAGGATGGAGTCAAGCTCAACTCCCAGTCCTACTGCCAGTTTCTGGAAGACACCTTCTTCAAGCAGTGGTACAGGAAGAAGTCTGCATCCTTCAAGAAAAACATGATTTTCATGCAGGACAATGCTCCATCACACGCGTCCAAGTACTCCACAGCGTGGCTGGCAAGAAAGAGTATAAAAAAAGAAAATCTAATGACATGGCCTTTTTCACCTGATCTGAACCCCATTGAGAACCTGTGGTCCATCATCAAATGTGAGATTTACAAGGAGGGAAAACAGTACACCTCTCTGAACAGTGTCTGGGAGGCTGTGGTTGCTGCTGCACGCAATGTTGATGGTGAACAGATCAAAACACTGACAGAATCCAGGGATGGCAGGCTTTTGAGTGTCCTTGCAAAGAAAGGTGGCTATATTGGTCACTGATTTGTTTTTGTTTTGTTTTTGAATGTCAGAAATGTATATTTGTGAATGTTGAGATGTTATATTGGTTTCACTGGTAAAAATAAATAATTGAAATGGGTATATATTTGTTTTTTGTTAAGTTGCCTAATAATTATGCACAGTAATAGTCACCTGCACACACAGATATCCCCCTAAAATAGCTAAAACTAAAAACAAACTAAAAACTACTTCCAAAAATATTCAGCTTTGATATTAATGAGTTTTTTGGGTTCATTGAGAACATGGTTGTTGTTCAATAATAAAATTAATCCTCAAAAATACAACTTGCCTAATAATTCTGCACTCCCTGTATATCTGTAATATTCATTTTTTTGTGACTTATCTCTTAGACAGTTTTTATGATGTTTTTTATTTTTATGATGTTATTTATTTAGAGGTAATATTATATAGCATTCTATTGTTTATTTAGTTATTTATTGATGTGGCCACATCACTTGTTTGATGTATTAAGTCGTATATTTTAGAGTTTTATAGCACCTTATGAAGTTTTAAGCTTTAGATCTTGTGCATATCTGTCATTAAATTGATTTTGATTTTGGTACTATTAACTGATGGTTAGTTCATTCATTTGTATATATATATACTACCGTTTTTTATATGTCCCTTTTTATGCTTCTCCTTTTTTAGATCTTATATTTTTGATATATGTGTGCTTGTATAAGTGTGTGCATGTGTGTCTGTCTTTTGGCTACCAAATTAGGGCAGTTCCATTTTAGATTTTATCAGGGGATGTGCAATGTTGGTGTTTTAACCAATAGTTTCATATAAATCTATTGTATTATTTTATATGTATATATTGATTTAAAAATGTGAAGCATGCAGAATTTTTTTTCCAAACACATTAAATATTTTTTCCCCAGTATTTTTATTAAAAAAAAAAAAAAAGTAGTACTGCAATGAATACTTTTTTATTACATAAATATATGGAAATAAAAATGTAAAGTACTATAATGTGTTGTGTATCGTTATTTTCCATAATGGGTTACAAAGACCAGTACACACACAAGTAAAGTCAGTAATATGCTGGTGGGCTAGCCTTGCAATACCCCATGCCTATAGATATAGTATATGTATTGATATAGTGTATATGTATATATATATATATATATGTGTGTGTGTGTGTGTGTGTGTATGTATATATATATATATATATATATATATATATATATATATATATGTATATATATATGTGTGTGTATATATATATTTTTTTTTCATAAATGGAAAGAGTCCACAGCTGTATTCATTACTTTTGGGAATTCAGAACCTGGCCACCAGGTGGAGGCAAAGACACCCCAGCCAAAGGCTTAAATACCTCTCCCACTCCCCTCATCCCCCAGTCATTCTTTGCCTTTCGTCCCAGGAGATCATGTTTCTCATGAGGAATACGAATTGGCCCGGGTGATACATGCCCTTCAGTTATGTTCAGAATACCGTCTTAGAGTGCTCAATTTCTCGGGAAATCAAGGGGCCGCTGAGCCATCCGTCTCTGGGGTTTCCGTTCCCCGAGTAATGAGTTCCCTACCACCAACGCTTACTAGACATGCAGGTAACCCAGATTTTGCTTATCCTTCTCTAGAAGGTGGCTTGTTCCCCCCGGAGGTCATGGCACGTTTTCGCATGTCCATTGTTATGGCACTGGAACATCTGCATGTGCTTACAATACTGTACGTGTTCTGTTGACCGGGGCTCTTCAGGCATGGGTTGGCCTGCTAAGCTCTCCGGGGGAACGACTGTCCCTGAGGCCTCAGGGAGTCAACCTTCGGGTTAGGGGTCGTCTTCTGCTCTGCTGAGGGTATGCTGTGCCTTTCGTTACAGACTGACACGCCTTCATGTCCTTTTGAGACACGTTCTGGCGTTGTTAGAGGATCCCATCCTTAACGGTTATGGGAATTATTAGTCTTCCACTTCAAATGGCTTGCAGAATTAGCTATATGAGTATGACGTAATCTTCTTATAGCCTTGTATACTGAGTATCCTTTCCAGTCCTGAGCTGTAAGAACAGGATCCGGTCCTAGCGGGTGTGACTGTTCTTCTTGGGCGATAACCTACGGGTTGCCTTATCTTTTATTTATATATTAGGTTAGGATGTTTTTTCTTCTTAAATGGAAAGAGTCCACAGCTGCATTCACTACTTTTGGGAAAATAAGAACCTGGCCACCATGAGGAGGCAAAGACACCCCATCCAAAGGCTTAAATACTCCTCCACTCCCCTCATCCCCCAGTCATTCTTTGCCTTTCGTCCCAGGAGGTTGACAGAGACGTGTCAGAATTTTTAATTTTTGTTTTTTGTCTCTTATGGAGGGTAGTACTCTTCGGCATGGGACCGGAGTTTTAAGTAGTCCTGTCAGTCTCTCAGTGAGGGCTAGGATGAAAGTTAGAGTCCGGAGATGCAAGGATAGTCTTTCTGCGAAACCATCCCGACTCATATTAACAGCTCCTCAAGCAATCGGTGTTGTCGAACTTTGCTCCGCTGCCTGCTTTCTTCTCCATGGCGGAGGCCATGCCACTATTCTTCACATTTGAAAAGCTGTGTTCCTGTTCCACGGCGTGGATTCCGGTAAGATCGTTTCATTTTACTTTATTGTCAATGTACTGTAATGTGAATGTTTTCATAAAAGATTACCACACCTTTGCAGGTCTAACTATATGACATAAGGGTCTCAGTGAGTCTCTGTTAGTATCTTGGAATCGAGGGTTAATATCTCCTGAGGGGGGTTATTGAACAGGGGGGTTTATAATCATGTTTGTTATGTGATTTAACCTGCTTATGTGTGATATTTATGGGCTTGTGGTTGGAACTTTGAGGCCTTTGGAAGTGACACAGCCTTTTGGTTGGGAGCGCTTTTTTGGACTGTTCGGTTCACCTTGTGTTTGGCCGTGGTTACGTTCTGTTCCCTATTTCCGCATTCCTAACCATGTGGCGAAGGAGATATTCTAGTCCGCAGGGGTCTGGTCATTAGAGGTGGTAAATGTCCCAGCCATTGTGGGTGTCAGGTGCCGTTTTTGTTTTCATACTTTAGTCCATATTGATATTTCCTCTATCCAGTTATGGAGGATTCTGATGCTGAGACTGTGCTCGTTTTAGATTCAGTTACGGAGGATTCTGATACCGAGACTATTTTGATTTCAGATTCTGTGTCCGGTGACGAATCCGGATTGGCCTCGTTGACACATTTCGACCAGTTTTGTTCCGTATGCCATTTCAGAGCGCCTTGTTCCTCAGGCTCAGAGAATCAAGGGACAGCTGAGCCATCCGCCTCTGGGGGTCCTGTCCGCTGAGAGGCGATTTCCCTACCAATTCATACTTCTACACATGCAGGTAACCCAGTTTCTGATTCCTCCATGCAGGGTGGCGTGTTCCCCCTGGAGGTTGCAGCACGTTTTTGCTTCCACATAATGTTGGCGATTGTTCATCTGCAGAGTCCAGACATTTATTTTATGTGCTCGTGCCCTATTGTCCCAGGGCTTCTGCCTTGAGGAGGGCATCTACAGTTCCGCGGGTGTAACTGTCCCTGTGTATTGCTCAGACATGTTTTTCAGTTATTGACTGACCCTATCATTACCAGCTATGGGGATTTTCGAATGGTGCACCTCATTAGACATGTGGGGATGAGGTAATCTCCTGATTGTCATTTGTTTGAGATCTTTCCCAGTTTTTGAAATATAGGGCTCCGTATGGCTGGTCCTGTGGTTAGGCCTGTGTCTTTTTGGGCGTTTACCTCCGGTTTGCCTTATATTTTATTTACATCCGATGGAATGTCTTTTATTTCTTTTTGTTTCCTTCGGGAACCTTCTGGAATTGATACTCTTTATTACTTCTTTGGAAGTTGTTTTGGACATGTTAGTCCTATGTTAAAAATGACTGATTTCTATTTTTTCCCCTGTGAGGGAGAATTTATGCAGCTTGCCGGTTAAGACCCTAGGTGCAGGCTGGTCCTGTCAGGCTCGTTCGGTCTTGCGGCTGTTCAGACATGTGGTGCTGTTCTGCTCGGCTGGTTCGGTAGAAGCGCCAAGTTCCCAGGGTATTATTATTTTTCATGTTCAACTAAGCATTCGAGAGGACCTGTGGGTCCGTGAGGTAGGAAGGATTATTTCAGTCCTTATAGCTTTCAGTTATAGATGGCCGGGCAGGGGAATTTCCCGCTGCATCACTCTATCTGACATCTGATTTCATAAGAACCTAGAGCCTCCCCCATGTGGTGGAGGGTTGGAGGGCTTAACGCCCCTTACCGCAGTTGAGCGGTTTGGCCTTCATTTTTAGGCCTCTGGATTTGTCCTTTTGGGCTTGATCCAACAGCTTGTACAGGATAGCTGTTTAGCATGCGGAAGGTTTGCAGTTTGAAACTAGTTGCAGCTCTTGACACCTTACAGGTGTACGCGTAAGCTGTTTATATTGTATCTATATGCAGCTCTTACTCTTTGACATGTACTGTCTGTCTGAGTCCTTTGGGTCTTCTTCCATTCTCTCTGGGTGAGTTGGATCTCCTTTTAGGGATCTGTGTTTCCGGGTGATGGTTGTTCCCTGCGGGGACTTTGTTCAGCTCAGGGTTTTCAGGAGCTGAGGTAGGCTTAGTGCCTTTCTCTTCCTTGTGTAATCTGCTTGTGCGGAGGTGATATGGAGACTAGTCCTGATAGTAGGATTTTTTTGACCTCGAGGTATCCCTTGGTTGTCCTGAGGCTTTGAGAAGTATCTTCATATGACTTCTAGCCTTGCTCCTTGGAGTGTTGGCCTTTAGATAGGGGTGGTTCCTTACTTTGGTCGGGGCTTTCGAGTTCTTCTCGCTATCCAGATTCTCTGGATATGCATCCATATCCCTTGAGTCGGGCTTTTTGGCCAGTTGGGGTGTTTAGTTCTAGGGTAAGATTTGCCTGAACTATTAGGTGCCCGGACCGGTTTTTCTCCCTGAGACTTCCGGTTGCTGAAGCTTCGCTTGGCCTTTTTCCTGACCCAGTTTTGGGTGCTTTTGGAATCTTGGATCTCAGGGCTGGTCGGGGTGTTTAACGGTTGTGGGAACTTTTCCATCTACCTGACCTGGTCATGGTTGGCTTGGTTTTCTGAGTATTTTTTATTCCACACGAGTAGCCCATGTTATCTAGTGGTTAGCTGTGTGGCTTGTGCCTCAAGGGTTGTTAGTTCATACCTAGCTGCTGGCACTGGATGTCCAATTTCTGGTGCACCTTAGGGTTGCATTCTTCTGGTCAGCTTGCCAGTGTTCCTGTGGATTCTCTGCTCTGCAGGCGAATGGATTGGCTGTGCCTCTGCTTGGCAAGCTACTTGTAGGGGGGTCCTTTTCTAGGACATCTGTGTTGGGAATTTCTCTTCCCATTAGCCGGTGGCTTAGGCCTTAAGGACAGTTGTTGCCCTTCCGGCATCATCCATTTTTTTTAGGGGATATTCTCCTCCCTATGGAGATGGAGTCCTTGTTTGGGGCTTCTCCTGGATGGGAGGTGGAAAAGTGGAATTGGTTCCCCCTGGGGTCTTGCTGGCTCCAAGTCAGACTTGTTGGGCCATTATTTTGATAGATCCTTAGGTCTATGGCCTTGTTGTCTGTTTTCAGAGTCGGGTTGTACTTGTACTCTGTAGGGATGGTTGTGCTATCCTTACGCTCGTTCCTGTCTTCGATCTCTGAGGCTGGGTTGGTCCAGCTGGGTGTGGGTCTGCAGGTCAGGATGGCCGAGCAGTCTAAAGCACTGCGTTCGGGTCACAGTCTCCTCTGGATGTGTGAGCTTGTTGAGTCTATCCTGTTAGCTCAGTCTGCTAATTTATAGATTTTCCTTTCAACTTGCTCCATTGATTTCAGAAGAATATTTACTCTTCATTCGGGTTCTGAAGGTATACTTTCCTTCTCGGGGGGCCTCGATTGAGGTTTTGTGTTCCCCTTTTTAGGGACCTGTGTGTAGGTCCAGCGACTTAGGTTGCCTGGAGCATGCCCTCTGTCCAGGGGTTGCTTTTGCGGTCTGTTTCTTGCTTGACTGCTTCTTCTTCCTCACAAGTACCCTCTGTGTTGTCCTGTTATGGACTCTGTTTTCTCACACTGGGTGTATTACACACTTTTTCACGGTCGAATGCCTTTGTGTTCTATGGTCAGACACTGGGAGGACTTTGCCTCTTCAGTTACATTCTGTGCTTGCTGGATGTTGGAGAGATGTCTGTTCTGTCTCTATGCCTGGTCTTATCCCGGGTTTTACTTGGTATAGGTGTTGCCGCCTTTCCCTTTTTGGGTCTCTATGAGCTGGGCTCACTCTTGGAGGTGTTCTTTTTTGTATTAGGGGACCTTTCGATTTCCTCTGTTTTCCTTTGCCTTGTCCCCTTGGGGGTTTTGGCTGGTGTCCCCTTCATTTGTGGGGGTGGAGCGGTGGTGGACCATCTGTTGGGCGACGGTGTCTCCTGGAGGACTGTTGGCTCAGTCGAGACTGTTTGCGGTCTCTAGTTTGGCTTTTGGACTAACTGTGAGTCAGTGTCATTGGGGCTTTTCCTCTTAAAATGTTCTCGCTTCGGACGAAGCAGGATTTTTTATTGGGTAGAGGTTCAGGCCTGGTGTCCTCAGTATGGGCCGCCTATTGTACCCTCCCGTCTTGGCATTCAGTGTCCAAAAGTAATGAATGCAGCTGTGGACTCTTTCCATTTAAGAAGAAAAACATAAATTATGCTTACCTGATAATTTCCTTTTCTTCTGATGGAAAGAGTCCACAGCTCCCCACCCGTAATTTTATGTGGGGCGTCCTTCTATTCTTCTGGCACCTTTTCACCCTGATATTTCTTCTACTGTTTCTTGTTCCTCGGCTGAATGACTGGGGGATGAGGGCAGTGGGAGGAGTATTTAAGCCTTTGGCTGGGGTGTCTTTGCCTACTCCTGGTGGCCAGGTTCTTATTTTCCCAAAAGTAATGAATGCAGCTGTGGACTCTTTCCATCAGAAGAAAAGGAAATTATCAGGTCACTTTAGCTCATTTTTGTTAGTCCTATGTTTGTCTACTGTTTATTCTCTATCTCTGGGGATGTCTATTTGCGTGCCTTGACGGTATCGACCCTGTGTTTCAGGCTGGTCCTGATTGGGTTTCAGCTTATTCTGTCTTGTGGCCTATTTCAGACACATTGGGGCCGGTTGGGGCGCCAAGTGTTTTACATTATTATTTGTGTTATTCCTTGTTTTCCTTTACATGTTCAGGGACCTGAGGTTCCGCAGGGCATGGGGGATTGGTTCAGTCCTTTTTAGTCTTTCTAGCTGATCGACTGGAACTCAGTGAGGTTCCGCTGCGACACTCTTGGTTGTTTCCGTTATTTCATCGGGACTTATAGATTTTCCTTTCCCGCATGGGTTGGAAGTTTGGAGGACTTAGGGCATCCTTGCCGCCGATTCCTGGCGGTCATGCCTTTCAGGGGCTCCTTGGAATTGTCCTTTTCCTGGACTTGTTCCTTTTGAGGTTCTCTTCCTTCGGGTTGGGATTTCTGAATTTGTCCATTCTCCTTAACGGTTTGGCCGCATTATGGGTGATGCAAGGTAGCCTTGGGGTTAGAGAAATAGTCATCTGATGATTATACTTTCTTTAAGGAGGGCCGTGTGGCTTTCCTGCTTCGAGAGTTTGCTGTCTCCCTATCAGGGACGTTAGGCTGGGTTGTCTCCTTCCCCAAGCTTCGCTTAAGGGTTTCTTCTACCGGGGTTTGGGATGCTCTGCATTCTTTTTCCTTGGGTCTGGTCCTCTGGTTTCGTACCATGAGGAGATATGGAGACTAGCCTTTGTTCTACTTGCTCTTCGGGTGACTGTCACTGATGTTCTCCCTTGGTATCTAGAGTCTTGGCCCACCTTTGTCGTGCCCTAGCTCCTTTTTGGAGTGTTGGACACTTGTAAGGGGTATTCTCTTCCTTTTGGGTTGAGATTTATGAGTGAGTCTTGTCCCTTTTCTCTGGGTTAGTCCGGTTATTCCCCTGTGAGGTCTGATTTTTCAGACAGGGAATTTGTGTTCCCTGGGGCGTTGTTTGTTTTAAACAATTCTGGGGCTTGGGCTTTCGCCTAAGGACTGGCTAGTGAAACCTGCGAGCAGCTTGGCCAGGGTTTATGTGCGCTTGCGGATATGTTCCTTATGGCTTGCCTTATCTTTGAACGATGTATACTCCATTTCGGGGGGAGTTCTTTCTGTGTTCATCAGGTCGTCTGGATGTTTTTCATTCGTGTTTTGTTTTAATCAGTCTCTGGCTCATGTCATGTGAGCATGTGCACTGTTTTTCTCTGTGCCCTTACCTTTGGGGGGGTTGTTTGTCCTTCTTAAGAGGGGGGGGGGGTCCTCACTCTGGAGGGTTGTTGTCCTGTCTTGTGTACAGGAGGCTGGGACAGGTGTTTTTAGCCTGTAAGGGTTTACCCCTCTGAGGATTGTTCTGTTCCATCTGGGGAGAATGGAATCTCCATGTTGAGACTGTCAGTATGCTGGGTATTCATTGGGGTCTCTTGCATTTTGCTATGTTCATCTCCTGCGGGGTTCTCCTTGAGAGTACCTATATTGAAGGAGTTCATGGGTTATCATCTGAGATCTGTTGGAGGGCCTGAGTCCTCTCCATTCCGTCCTTCCCTAGGGGTTGGTGATTGGGGTCCTTTCTGTTCCCCTGTTTTTCAGACCTGCCTGTCGCTTGGGCTAGCCCGTTGTGGAGCAGGATCTGAGATCTGTTGTCCGTCCTCGGGTACTTTGAGGTTTGGTGAGCCTCCTTAAAGTTCTGTGCTTCTCCATGTTCCAGATATTTGAGTAGGTCTGGCGGCTTTTAGATAGCCTGTGATGTGCCCACTATTTAGTGGATGTTTAGCAGTCTGACGATTGGGGTTGTTATCTCTTTTCAGCTGCTCTTCCTTGCCTACAAGTATTCTATTAGAGTCATCCTGGTATGACTGTGGCGTGTGGTGTTGACCAAGGTGTTCGCTAATCTGGGTTTGCTGCACATGTTTGATCTCTGACTATTTAGGTATTCTGAGTTATCTTGTGACCTGAAGACTCTCTCTTCAGTTGTCTTTTAGCATGTGGTTGCACTGTCTTTAGGAGAAGTTTTCTTCTTGGGTTCAGAGTCCCGGGTTAGCCTTGTGGTTTCTGTAAGTTCCGGGGTCTGGGCGTTGCCTGCCTTGATTCTTCAGACCAGTTCAGGTCTTGGTCGGTTTGGCCTGGGCTCGGGGTTCCTTATTTTTCTTTTGGAACTGGTTGCATCTTATTTAGGGACCTTTCGGCAATCCTTAATTTTATTTCCACGTCTTCTCCTTTTTTTGGGAGTTGTCGATAGTTGATCCCCTCTCTAGTAAGGGGGTGTTGTTGGGGACCAACTGCTGGGTGGCGGTGTCTCCTTGAGGCGTGTTGGCTCAGTTGAGTCTATTGCTGCGGTCTCTAGCCAGGCTTATGGACTATCTGCGGGTCAGTGTCCTTGGGCTTTTTCTTTTCAAAGTTTTCTCGGCTTCGGACGAAGCAGGGTTTTTGGGTAGGGTTGCAGGCCCGGTGCCCTCAGAATGG